>NC_025699.1:26067705-26074944 GCF_000633955.1 Camelina sativa
TTGAATTGTTTAGGATATGAGTCATTAGGATCAAATTTAAAATCTTTATAAATATATATCTACTTACCAAATGTGCACACAATATTAATTACTATCATCTAAATTATAGACATTTTCAATTCAAAAAATCATAAATATAGGAACAAAAATAACAATTTTGTTATGAAAATATATAGTATCAATTGCATTTATCCTATTAATGGAACCACTGCTCTTTATAGATTGTTTAATGTCGGTTAAGTAACAGAGTTTCAACCGACTTATTCTTCCGTGACGTTGACGAGTCCATCCCCATCCACAACGTTTACCTCCTTTTGTAGCCTCACGTGCTCCAACCATGCTCTTCATCTCCACTGTACACGTGCAGGCTCGCGATTCTCTACATCACATGTTTTGTTGCAAAGACCCGGAACGCTCTAGAAGCTTCCCAGAAGAAACGAAACAGAACCATCAGAATTCAATCAGTTTTTGCCTAAAAAGCCCTCTAAAAACAAATTTCTAATGGAATCTGATTTCAAACATATTGATTTCAAACATATTGCTAATACAAAAACAGGAAAAATGTCATTAAAATCCCCAAGTTAGCATTTTTGTTGATTTAAATCATCAAGTCTGCAAATGTTGAAACTAATCATCAACTATTTGTTGACTTCTATTTAAATCACGAAGTCTTGTTGACTTCGCCGTTTGAAGCACATCGTTAACTGGCCTAACGGAGATAGTAAACGGGGTTAATTAAGCGTTAACAAGTTTTGTTAGTTATCATACGACGTCGTTTTCTTTTTTAATCTAAACCTAAATCGAACATTCCTCACAAAATCCCCAAACTCACGAACCCTAATTTGCGATTCCTCCTTGGATCTTCTCTTCGAATCGAACTGATGACTAAGGGAAAGAAGCTTTCAACGCGTCGTCCCAAATGGAAGAGGCCCGATAAAGATGGAGAAACGTCTGCTCACGGGTCTATTGCTCCCGAGACGAATGCTCTCGAGTCGAATGCTCCCGATTCGACTGCTCCCAATTTGACCGCTCCTGAATTGGGTGTTGGTTCAGGTTCTGCAATCATTCCGTATAATTGTGGGGTTCCCTTGAAGATTTAGGTGCTCTAAGTGGAGATGATTGTGAGGTGGTTGGCGATGAAGATTGTGATGATGTTGGGTACGAGGCTGCTGGAGAGGAAGAGGGTAACCAAGATGATGGAAACCAAGTCTTTGAAGAAGAAGATGGAAACCGTGTTGGTGTAGAAGAACAATTTTGCGATGACTTCGAAGCAGAGTTTGGAGAGGGTGCGAGAGAAGAGGAAGACGAGACTGATAACGACAGTGGAGATGATATCTTCGATGACGAGAAGATTCCTGACCCTTTGTCAGAAAGTGAAGACAAAGATAATGGCCAAGGCGACGATAATGAAGACCATGTAGAAGTCCAAGATCCTGAAGTGCAGCTCGAGTTGGGGAAAACGTTTAGTTCACCAGAGGAGTTCAAGATAGCTGTGCTCAGGTATTCCCTGAAGACTAAATACGACATTAAGCTGTATAGATCGCAGGCTTTGAAGATTGGTGCAAAATGTGCTAATACTGATCCTAATGTTAAGTGTTTGTGGAGATGCTACTGCTCTTACAATAAGAAGAAACACAAGATGCAAATAAAGGTATACGAGAGTAAGCATGTATGTGTGAGATCAGGGTACAATCACATGTTAAAGCGAGGAACGATAGCTTAATTGTTTGCGGATAGGTTGAGACAAAATCCAAAAATCAGACCGAGAGAGATGCAAGCAGAGATTAAGAGAGAATACAATCTAGAAGTTAGTGAAGAACAATGTTCTAAGGCAAAGACAAGAGTGAGGCGAGAAGCAAAGGCTGGTCATCAAGAACATTTCTCACGGATATGGGATTATCAAGCAGAGATTAAGATATCAAATCCAGGAACTGTTTTTGAGATTGAGACTATTCCTGGTCCGACAGTTGGGAGCTTACAAAGGTTCTATCGGTTATTTGTATGTTTTAAATCACATAGGGATACTTGGAAGCAGACATGTAGACCCATCATCGGAGACTTGGAAGCAGACATGTAGACCCATCGGACAATCAACATGAGGTACAGTTGCATGATGAGACTTATTGTGTGGATATGAATGCGCTTATCTGTGGATGCATTAAGTGGCAGATGACTGGTATTCCTTGTGTCCATGCTGCTTCGGTGATCATAGCTAAGAAACAGAAAGTTCAAGATTATGTTGTTGACTGGTACACAACAAGAATGTGGCGGGCAACTTATAAAGATGGTATTAAGCCTGTTCAAGGTCAGTTGGAATGGCCTCGAATGAACAGATTGGGAGTCTTGCCACCACCATGGAGGAAAGGAAATCCGGGTCGACCAAATAACCATGCTAGGAGAAAAGGGATGTATGAAAGTGCATCTTCATCAAGCAACACACGAGTGGCAAAAAACGGAAGAGTTGATACTAGGATTTTTGTATCTCTTAGTAGGTTCAATTAACCTTATGTGTTGTAGTACTTAAGGTGTCAATCCAAATGGGATGTTGCTAACAATCAAGATGCAATCAAGCAATCACAAGTCAAGCCAATTCAAGAAGAGTGTTTTTCTAATAATCCTAGAATTGTCAAAATACAAAACGGAAATGAGTCACAGAAACAGAAACGAAAATGTATGACAAGAAGCAAGCAAGAATAAGCAAAACCGAAAACGATTCTAAGCATGAACAAATGAAACAGTCTCGAAATGTAATATCAATCAAAAAGATAAAAGTCCTAAGGATGGGAGTAATTGATGTCGGTGGAGTATCCTAGTCTACAGAGTGTTTAACATGCCACAAGCAATCTATCCCTAAACAATGAACATCACAACTTAGCTAATCCAATCTCTTGGTAAAAGCTACTCAGACTCAACCACTTCCATACCTAGCTCTCGCTAGAGAAACGTGGTCGGGCAGGCATGACAAACAAGTTCATTCATGTCAACAAACATCCTAGACAACTAATCTCTTAGGCTAGGAACGTAAGTCTCTGGCACTAGTTGGTCAGACATTTCATCGAACACCTTTTGGGTGTGGAAATGTCTCGAACCTAGTTCCAATTGATCAGAGAGAAACTAGTAATTCTAACTCTAGTCCAGAAGGGAATCATACAAATCAAGCTTAAACACCCTACATCCTAAGATCCTCCACCTAATCTATCCCATCCTCAAGAACTAACGCACTACTCAGATCCAGAAATCATCATCAACAATACAAACTCAGAAAACATTGAAACAAGCATTCTTAGATAGGTAAAAATGAGATAAACAAGTTTGTAGAAGAAATCAAATGCAAATACTCAATGTATCAAAAGATATCTGGATACAAAGTCTGAGAACGGTTCTTGGTGGCTAGGGAAACCTTACAAAATAAAAACGAGATAAAAACTAAGATGTTGTCGCAGAGACTTAACAAAACGTATTTATAGTAAAGACATAAAATCCCTAAAACTTAAAACGACAAGATGAAGAGTCGGTTTGGGAATCTCCTGAAGCGTGTAAGATGGAACGTCTTCCTGACATGTGCGAACGAGTAATGGCTCGAGTGAGTGATGGCGTTGGCTCAAACGGTAGTCGACGACGGAGTGATGGCGCGACTCGAGCGGATGTGTGATGACGGAGTGACGGCGCGACCCGAGCGGATGTGTGATGACAGAGTGATGGCGCGACCCGAGCGGATGTGTGATGACGGAGTGATGGCGCGACTCGAGACAGCACGACTCGAACAGCACGACTCGAACAGCACGACATCGCGACTCAATCTGGATGTACACGCCTCCACTAAAACAATGATAACTTTTGAACCACACCTCCGATTGGCTTGACATAAACGGTATTGGAAAGATGACTCAATTCTCTACAACTTTGATGAAGACGTCGAAAGCTGAATCCCATGACAGCGCGACTCGAATGGCACGACTCGAACGGCACGACGGCACGACAGCGCGACTCGAACGGCACGACAGCGCGACTCGGACGGCCTGGCTCGAAGGTCTCCTAAATACCTAAAATACTCCAAAATGCACGATGTATGCGAAGATAATGCAAGAACTACCTAAATATGCAATTTGTACAAAAGAGACTAGAAATTTATGCAAAACAATTAGTTATCCTTACTAAATGCATGACAAAAACATGTTTAGCAGAGACAAAATATAGACATATCAACTCCCCAAACTTATTCTTTGCTTGCTCTCAACCAAACGATCAAGAACAAAGTATGGAGAAGAGGTGTGAAGATGGGGGTCTCAGAACCTAAAACATGCTGAATAGAGTAGTTAGTATCAAGGTCCTTGTTTTTAGTTCTATGATGCATGGTGAAGGAACTCTATTTAAAAACTTTAGACAAGCTCATCTCAACCTGAAACGATTCCGAACCTTAGTCTACACATGCCATCATTTCTATCATTCCCTTTAACATTCATTAACAAAGAATCATGAATCAAGCTATGCAATGTCATCGAAATCATTTGGCTGGGGTGAAGCGGTAAAGACAAAAATTGGTCTTTTTTGCAAGTGGTTTTAACAATATAAAACAGGGATCTCTCGCGAAAATGAGTTGAGCTTAAGAGAAGGCTAAAGGTTGAAACCAACTGATACATACAATAGCAGCACCCCGTCTACCCATAGGTCCCAAGGAAACTTAGCTCTAACTTTCTAACCCAGAAGTTGTTCCTATCTCTACCCTTCGTCGATATCTCTTCTAAAACCCATGCTCTCATTCTTTTAACTTAGCCTTAGGAGGAGGTTACTTCATTTCAATCTAGTGGATGGGAAACTTTTTTATCACTATGGTTCTCTTTCTTTTCTTCTTAGAATTCTAGACTTCTTAAGCGTTTTGCTTTCTCTTCCTTATCTAAATTTTTCTTTTTATGCCCAGAACCAACAATTTTTTTTTGTTGCACAACCAACATCCTTTACTAGACTTGTAAACCTTGAAAACACATTCCCCCTCCTAAAGACTCTTTACCCATATATTTTTTTTTTCAGAACAAATCCAATCCTAAAACCCAAAATCGAGTTCTCACCTAGTCCTACTAGTCCGGATAGCGCAAACTAGAACTACACAGGATCCTACTCTTGTCGGCTAAAACCTAACACTTTCTAACAAGCTCAACTCGGAAAAAGCCTCACACTCACGAATACAATTGGCTTGAAAGAACGGTTGGTTAAGGGTCCGGGAAACTGTTCCAAAGATGGGAATCAGCTACTTGGATTATTAAGGGTGGTAAAACAGAGAAAGAAAATCCAAGTATGTATGTAGTATCCATGAGTTCAACTTCAATGCATAACATGATAATTGCAAGTCAGGATTAGGTTCAGGTAGATAGGGAATGATGTCAATTCAAAACAAGCTTCAATCAAGACTAGAATGCAAATTCGAGAATTCAAAACCTGGTTCAGTCTTACGTTTTAAGTTCAATCAACATGCATCAAAGAACTAATAACAAGGGCCTTGATCCTATCCCATTGAATTCAGCACGTTAACAAGGTTACAATCATCATCAACCCCTATGCTAAATGCAACATTCCTAAATGAACAACACTAGACTCAATCCTATTATGCAAATGCAAACTACATGAGCACTCTGTTTTTGTGGAAATTTTTGAAATTTTTCGAATTTTTTTGGCTTTTCTATGCAAATAGATGAATGCAGACTCAAACATGATATGATGCAAAAATTTGAAATAAGAATCACAGAAAACGTCATCAGATACATCATCTCAAACCCTCCCCCAAACTTAAATTACACAGTCTCCTGTGTAAGAGAAATTTGCAGGAGGATTTAAGAATCATAACAGAAACAATGCAGAAATGAAATGGTATATACAAAGGAAGGTAGGAGTACCTCAATAGTAGAAGAAGGATTCGGAGCTCGACCAAGGAGTTGGTGCGTGATACTGGCTCTGTCCTTCATCGTGTTCGGGTCCACAGGAGTGACCCCAGCTGGTTGGTCGACTTGCTACTCAACCGCTTGCGTGTTCTGATACGTGTTCGACTAATTGTCACACTGCATGTCATCGACTTGGGTTAGTGGTCCGGTCGAGTCGCAACGTCGTGATGATACGCGAGTGGATCTTCGTGCAGGTCGTGTGGAGAGCAGGTCGATGTGGGTCGAGTGTACGCACGTTGACTCGAGCGAGGTGGATGATCCGGTAGTCGAGTCGTTCAGCTCGTGTTGTGTAACAACGAGGGTCGAGTCGAAGGGTGAGAAATGCGTGTTTGTTCTTCGGGACTGCGACTAAAGCTTCGGAAGGATCAAGTCAGAACTGGTCGTGGGTGACAAACAACAGCGATGACAGGACGTGTGTTGAGCTTGTCGGTCGAGTCGGATATGGTCGACTCGAGCGGGATACTTTGGAACAGAGGATTGAGTTGTGTCGGTTGAGTTGTGTAATGAGTTGGGATCGCCGGATGGGTAGAGTCGCACGGTGCCGACTCGAGTGGTGGTGAACGGTAGTGATGGAAGTGATACTTGCGTTGAGCTCGTACTCCCTTATGTAGATTCCTGAACACAATAAAACTTAAAACAAATATCAAAAACACAAGGATCCTAAAAACTATTTATAGTGATACCTTTGGGACTTCCTCCCAAGTGAGCTTGTTTATAGTCCCTAGCTTGACTTTGCATACTCCTTATGCTTTGGGAGGGTCATAGAGAGGTGGTGAGCTCCCATGTGGTATGTCTTGTCTAGCCAGATACTCTTTAACATTCTGCCCATGTTCAACAACAAATGAACTGCTCTTCTTCATTATCCCAAACCTCCACCTTAATTTCCTTGCAGGAGAACTTCTCATTGTACCTTGGAGCTTCTTGATTTACCCACTCATCTCCTTCACCATAGCTGTTAACTCTCTCACTGAATCCCCTAGAATCTTGGTAGTTTTGAGTTCAGACAAACTGTCAAGCGTGGGAGGACTTGTCTCTTGCGGTTGGTGAAGTTTAGGAAGCAGGTCATGACGCTTAGGGAGAGCAACAACTTTACTCGAGTTGGAACACGGTTGAGTGCCCCTTTGAGTTTTTTCTTTGGTTACCCAAACTCTTGTTTCTGCCTCATTGACACCCTCAAAGATGTCAAACCCAGCTTTCTGATCTTTCTCTTCAATCACGAAGGTCTGCCCATCAATAGTTGGCTTCTTCTTAGCATCCTTGATATCAAATTTCATCTTGAAATTCTTACCCAGATTGAGATCAATCA
>NC_025699.1:26075597-26121529 GCF_000633955.1 Camelina sativa
ATGAATAACCCCACCTATGTCATGCACTGCCCTCTCATCTTCCAGAGCCTTAGCTTGAGCTCCTTTAGCTATCTCCTCCTTCTCTTTGGTCTTTTCGGTTACCAAGTCAGTTAAAAACTTTTGATATTGAGGCACAAGTGCAAATGCATCAAGCAAAGGCATCCTAAGTTCAATCTCCTTGACTTGTTTTTCGAACAGAGCTTTATATTTCTCAGTAAGCTGCTTCTTAAACCTCACTGGAAATGGTAAAGGTGGCTTGTATGTTGGAGGAATGAATCTCACAGGTTTATCCTTGGGAGCAGCGGGTTCTTTAGTAGCTTGAGGATAATATTTCTTGGCTGACTCAATTGGATCCTTGAGCACCTTGACGGGATCTATTATCTGAACTTCATCTTGAAGAAAATCCTCCCCATCTAAACTCTCATTGTCCTCAGTGAGTCGTACATCTACAGCTTGGGTGGTGATAGCTTGGATAGTAGCATAGTCCTTGGGATTTTGAACTGCTTTTTCAGGTAGTTGGCCAGGTGTTGGGGTAGAAGCAGTCTTGCCTTCCATGTACTTCAGCTTCGAGTTAAGAGCTTCAAACTTGACATTAAGATCATTGTATGAACACTCCATTCGCTGACTGAGTTCAGCAAACTTCTTAGCAGTATCCAAAGATCCGCTAGCTTGACCCTGAAGAAGTTGTTGCATCATTTGCTTCATTTCTTGATCTGGGGTTGGAGTAGGCTGAACTGGTTGAGGGCGGAATCCTGGTGGTGGTCCTGAGGGAG
This sequence comes from Camelina sativa, assembly GCF_000633955.1. NCBI lineage: Eukaryota > Viridiplantae > Streptophyta > Magnoliopsida > Brassicales > Brassicaceae > Camelina > Camelina sativa. The sequence continues at coordinate 26,076,371 of NC_025699.1, forward strand.
CTTGGTATCCTTGCTGGAACTGTTGTTTAGGGACGAATCCCTGATTGTAAGGCACAAAAGGTTTTTGTTGACCTTGTTGTTGCTGCTGAGGAGGGTACACCTGATCCTGTGGATTTGCAACGTTGGTGCTCCGGTAAGACAAATTGGGGTTCGTCTGATAGGGGTTGTAACCCTTGTTGTATCCACCTTGATTCTGGACGTAGCTGATCTCCTCAGACTGCTCACCCTCCCCATCTTGGACGTGAAAATGTTCACCCTCAGATACGAAGTGGATGCTCTTTTGTTGGTTGAGCAAGAGGCGATCAAGCTTCTCATTGACATTCTTGAGGTCTCTCTTGTACTTCTCCTCAGAGCCAGCATCTCCTCTAACTGTGCGATCATAGTCGTCATGGTAGTTACCATCAGACTGAGCGAGATTCTCCACCAGTTGCCAACCTTCATCGACATCCTTGTTCAGGAAGTTACCGTTAGAAGCGGTATCAAGCAGCATACGTATTTTGGGAAGGACACCACGGTAGAGTGTACTCAGTAATGACTCGGTTCTAAAACCATGGTGTGGGCACTGGCTGTGGTAACCCTTGAAACGCTCCCATGCTTCACAGAATGATTCTGAGCTCTTCTGAGTGAAGCTGGAAATCTCATTCCTGAGACGTGCTGTTCTGGAGTTGGAGAAAAACTTGGCCAAGAATGCTTTCTTGCAACCATCCCAGGTGGTGATGGATCCCTTGGGAAGGTTTTTTTCCCATTGATGAGCCTTGTCTCCCAGGGAGAAAGGGAAAAGGCGCAACTTGTAACCATCCTCACTCACGCCGTTGATCTTGGTGAGACCACAAAGACGGTCGAACTCCTCCAAGTGGTCGAGTGGATCCTCCATAGGCAACCCGTGAAACTTGTTTCCTTGGATCATGGTGATCAGACCACTTTTTATCTCGAAGTTGTTGTTCGGCACGGCGGGAGGGACAATTCCAGCACGTTGAGTGTGAGTGTTTGGTGCATCCCCAGCACCAATGTTTCGCGGTCCCTGATGTGGTTCATTCTGGTGTTCCATATTGACTTGTGCGGGATGCTCAACGGGTTGACAAGCTTGTCGTGGGCGTTGCAACCGGTTGATTTCATCGATCTCAGGAAGGAGATTCTGATGCCCTCTTGATCTGGTGTGCATGCAAGGTTGCAATCAACAGGTACCTGAGGTGCAAGACAAACAAGCAAAAAACCAAAGCAAGTCAGTACTCAGAATGATATGTGTAACAGAACTTAATCTTGCAAAACTTGAAATCTTAAATGTAGCCAAAAGAATCCCAAATGGCAACGGCGCCAATTTGATACTAGGATTTTTGTGTGTCTTATCCTAGTAGGTTCAATTAACCTTAAGTGTTGTAGTATTTAAGGTGTCAATCCAAATGGGATGTTGCTAGCAATCAAGATGCAATCAAGGAATCACAAGTCAAGCCAATTCAAAAAGAGTGTTTTTTCTAACAATCCTAGAATGACCAAAAATGCAAACGGAAATGTGTTCTGGAACTAGAAACGAGAATGCAAGACAAGAAATGAAAATTAATAAAAACAGAAACGAGTCTAAGCATGAACTAAAAAGCAAGAAGCGAAACAATCTCAGGAATGTAATATCAATCAAAAAGATAAAAGTCCTAAGGATGGGAGTAATTGATGTCGGTGGAGTATCCTAGTCTACAGAGTGTTTAACATGCCACAAGCAATCTATCCCTAAACAATGAACATCACAACTTAGCTAATCCAATCTCTTGGTAAAAGCTACTCAGACTCAACCACTTCCATACCTAGCTCTCGCTAGAGAAACGTGGTCGAGCAGGCATGACAAACAAGTTCATTCACGTCAACAAACATCCTAGACAACTAATCTCTTAGGCTAGGAACGTAAGTCTCTGGCACTAGTTGGTCAGACATTTCATCGAACACCTTTTGGGTGTGGAAATGTCTCGAACCTAGTTCCAATTGATCAGAGAGAAACTAGTAATTCTAACTCTAGTCCAGAAGGGAATCATACAAATCAAGCTTAAACACCCTACATCCTAAGATCCTCCCCCTAATCTATCCCATCCTCAAGAACTAACGCACTACTCAGATCCGGAAATCATCATCAACAATACAAACTCAGAAAACATTGAAACAAGCATTCTTAGATAGGTAAAAATGAGATAAACAAGTTTGTAGAAGAAATCAAATGCAAATACTCAATGTATCAAAAGATATCTGAATACAAAGTCTGGGAACGGTTCTTGGTGGCTAGGGAAACCTTACAAAATAAAAACGAGATAAAAACTAAGATGATGTCGCAAAGACTTAACAAAACGTATTTATAGTAAAGACATAAAATCCCTAAAACTTAAAACGACAAGATGAAGAGTCGGTTTGGGAATCTCCTGAAGCGTGTAAGATGGAACGTATTCCTGACATGTGCGAACGAGTAGTGGCTCGAGTGAGTGATGGTGTTGGCTCAAACGGTAGTCGACGACAGAGTGATGGCGTGACCCGAGCGGATGTGTGATGACGGAGTGACGGCGCGACCCGAGCGGATGTGTGATGATGGAGTGATGGCGCGACCCGAGCGGATGTGTGATGACGGAGTGATGGCGCGACTCGAGACTGCACGACTCGAACAACACGACTCGAACAGCACGACAGCGCGACTCGATCTAGATGTATACGCCTCCACTAAAACAATGATAACTTTTGAACCACACTTCCAATTGGCTTGAAATAAACGGAATTGGAAAGATGACTCAATTCTCTACAACTTTGATGAAGACGTCGAAAGCTGAATCCCATGACAGCGCGACTCGAACGGCACGACAGCGCGACTCGAACGGCACGACACCGCGACTTGAACGGCACGACAGCGCGACTCGGACGGCCTGGCTCGAAGGTCTCCTAAATACCTGAAATACTCCAAAATGCACGATGTATGCGAAAATAATGCAAGAACTACCTAAATATACAATTTGTACAAAAGAGACTAGAAATTTATGCAAAACAATTAGTTATCCTTACTAAATGCATGACAAAAGCATGTTTAGCAGCAACAAAATATAGACATATCAAGAGTCATGACTTGTAGCAACTGCAAACAAAAATGACACAATAGGTTATCTTGTACAAACCCGACTGTTGAAGCTCCAGCTGCAAGACCGAGGGGTCGTCCAAGGAAGAATCAAGTTTGTTGTATTCATATTTTTTTTTTTGATGTGATGATTAGGACTTATACATTTTTATGACTTACGACTTATGACTTGTAAATTTTTGAATCGGGAACCAAGGAATGTATTGTTTGGCCAAGGACAAACATTGGAACAAGGATCTCAAGGACCAGCTTCACAACCATCTGTTGGAGGATCACGGAGCTGAACCCTCACAGAGGAGGGCGTCAACACGGAGGAGGGCTTCAACACAGACGAGGGCATCAACACAGTGGGAAGCTCCTGAAGCTCCACCGCGTGCACAAGGACTAGGAGGCTGGAGTCCATGGTTTGAATGCTCTAGATAAAATGTTGCAGTTTGCGGGTGTTTAAGTTTTTTGGTGTATTGGCTTCCATGTATTTGGTTGTTGCTTTGGTTTGTTGCTAAACATGGATGTGTTTTGTTTTGTTGTCTAAACATGGGTTTGATGCTTTGGTTTGTTACTAAACATGGATGTGTTTTGTTTTGTTGTCATGGATGCTTTTTCAAGTTAAATTCCTACTTTGTTCTTGTGTTGATTCTTAAACATACAAACCCGAATGGAGAAAGTTTGTTGAATTATTATCAAAGATACACATACAAACCATTCTCTTTTGGCATCAAATACCAAACATACATACCATTACACCAAACAAAACAAACACACTCATCAAGGAACACACACTAATAACCGAGAACAAACTTCATTTGCTGTGCTTTACCAATCACTAGGTAACCAATGCCAATTGAGACAACACAAATACAAACAACACACACAAAACACACCTTCAATAACGTTCTGAACTTGCGGATTTCCACTTTTCTCCACAATGCTTCTTCCTTCAACTCTAGTAAAGCAGCAGTCAACTCATTAACCTGGGAATTTGTTTTCACGATCTCATTTGCCATAAGTCCTAGTTTTGGTAATGCATCTTCAACTTCCTCATACACCGCCTCCTCGACCCACTTAAACAAGTGACCCTATCGCAAAAACAAACACCATTACTTACCATTGCACATATAATTAACATTGAACATACCAATGGCTGCTTACATCTCTTTTGTTTGTCCACGAGCTTGGATCTCTTTTGGTGAAACAATAGAAGAATGGTCGACCAGGATTTTCTTCGGTTCTCAATGTAAAGATCCTCACACCGGCTCCACAATTGCACTTGGATGGCACTCCACGGTTGGACGAAGCAACCACCGATGTCTCCGAGCTAGAACTCATATGAATCGCAAATTAGGGTTTGTGAGTTTGGGGATTTTGTGATTTTGGGGATTTTGTGAGGAATGTTCGATTTAGGGGTTTGATTAAAGAAGAAAACGACATCGTAATGATAACTAACAAAACTCGTTAACGCCTAATTAACCCCGTTTACTATCTCCGTTTGGCCAGTTAACGATGTGCTTCAAACGGCGAAGTCAACAAGACTTCGCGATTTAAATAAAAGTCAACAAATAGTTGATGATTTGTTTCAACACTTGCAGACTTGATAATTTAAATCAACAAAAATGCTAACTTGGGGATTTTAATGATATTTTTCCCATACAAAAACTACAAAATTTACCTTTTTTCACAAAGGGGTAATTTTATTAAGCCCAAGAAGAAAATCTTATGTCAGCAACCAGTTACAATATAATACAGGGAGTTACAAGGTACATCATATCTTAATCATACAAACTAAGAGTGAAAATTACCAAAACCAGGAAATAACTTGAGCTTCACCAAAAAATTACAGGAGCTAAGATGACTTTAACTTCAAATCCAATAGAAGGCTAAAGCCTAATCTTCTTCAGTGACATCCCGCTTCATACTGCATAATTAATATCGTTAAACCAAAGGCCATCATGTCTAAGTGAGGAGAAGAACTATTCACATCAAAAAGTTAACTTGACAGAACTAAAAAGAGTGATCAAGGAGGATAAGGTGGTTGGTGAGTATCTTCTCTGTCATGGTCCGACAAACTTGCTCTCTTCTTCATTAGGAGTTCCTTTTTTGGATTAACCTTCAGTTTTCTTTTTGAACATTCTCCTACTTCATAGTTAGAATGCATCTTGAGAGGAGATCCACCATCGAGATTTGATCCTATAGGCTCTTCTTTACCCGATAGTTCAAAATGAGGGAAGGCTAAGGCAAAGTACGGACCCGATCTTTTATGGGGAGGAGGATTCTGATTCTCTTGAATCAAAACAAGGACTTGAGCGACAAGGCTTGATTGTTGTGAGATAGGGGCAGAGTCCGGATCCTCGAGTCCATCATTTCTCCGTTGATGAGCTTGATCATCCTGCAACAATTAGTACAAATTTTTTTTCATCTTCTCGTACTAGAAGCCAAGCATAGCTCTCTCACCTGTTTGAAATCTCACCCTTCTGAAAAACCTAAAGCGATCAGTTATGGAAACCCTGATTTTCACACGGAGGAATGTAACTTGGTTGGTAACTGAATCCTCAAAGTCCAACTGCACTAACTCCCCTAAGGATCGAGCTATCTTGCGGATAGTTTTAGCAGAGACATAGGAGATAGGGAGACCCCTGATTTGAACCCATATATCTAAAGAGGTTCAGAAATCAAACCGTGGTAAGTCATCCCATCTTTTCAAGGCAACAAACCATCTATTGAAGCTCCATGGTTCACGTCGAAGTACTGATATCAGGTCTCTTTCAGACTGGAACCGAAACTGGATAAAACGGTCATCGAGAACTCTGTCATGAACCAAAGATGCTAGCCCCCAGGCTGTAGGAAGATTTGCCGCCACTTCAAACAAATTTTGATCCACTGGGTTAAGTGGTCTGGCTATCAAACTGAGCCTGTTACTTGCTAGGACATCTTCATAATCGGAGTTTGGAATTAAGAGCTCAGGGTCTTCTCTCCCTAGTGCTAAATTTTGAATCTCATCCCATAGGTCTTTCTCCATTAGTTTCGCTTGAAAGGAAAACATTGAGGTTTGAAAACGCTAGAAAAAGGTATATATATGATAAGAGTAGGGTTAAGAAAAAGAAGGTAAGAGGTAATAAAAACATATATTTACTGCAAAAATATCTACTGCAGTAGAAACAAAAAGATTAGGAGAAGTGAGATAAGATGAAAATAAGATAAGTGAAGGGAATCAGAGAAAGTCAACTCGTTAAAGGAAAAAAAACTGGGTAGATACAAAAAAACGTCTATCAGACCTCTTCCGAAAAATCAAGCTTATAACAAAGTCAAACGTATCAGTCAAAGAGGAACCTATGTATTTTCCCGTTCTTCTAAAGCAAAAAGAGAGTTAAGCCACCTTGGATGACCCATAGCTACATACGATTGGAAAAAACTTTGTTGAGTCGCACTATGGGCAATAAGGGTAGCTCTTTGGTTGGAATGAGAATGTGCATTCTCCATTGTCCACTCTTTTATGAAGCAGAGATCTCTTCTAATTTCTGATGCATAGAATTGGAAAGAAGGCCATTCTTGGGGACAGTTGATTGCATTGATCATTTCAAAGGATTCAGAAGAGAAGATCACCTAATTGATATGATGATTAACCATAATATCAATAGCCCACATGATACTTTGAAACTTGGCTTCTAACAAATTTGTAATGTTAGAAAATAAACGTCGACTATGCAACCTAACTTTGCCATTCCAATCTCTTAAAACCCAAAAAAAAACCCCTGTATTAGTAGTTTTGCACCAAACCATTCCAATATTACATTTCAACCATGATTTAGGAGGAGGAATCCAATCCAGTGAGCCCTTTCCTCGATCAAAAACTTTGGAAATAGCTTGTCGACTTTCTAAACCTTGAGCATTAATCCATAATGTTGCTTCCTCTCTTATTTTGAGAACCAAAACCAGAATATCTTTTGATTTTCCTTCGAAAAAGAACTCATTTCTATGTTTCCAGAGGTAACAAAGTATCCAGGGAGAACTTGTCCTAATATAATGAGGGATGTTCTGATTCTTATCTATAGAAAGCAAATAGGAGATATTAGCATATTTTGAGAACTTAGCAAAATTTTCTTCAGAAGTTGGAATCTCCGACAATGCCCATACTTGTCTGGCAATTGAGCAAGAGAAAAGAACATGATTAATAGATTCTTTTTCCTGTCCGCAAAATTGACATCTCATGTCTTTGCTCAATCCTCTACTTTCCAATCTGTCTGCAACAACAATAGCTCAACTTAAAGCTCTCCAGATGAAGTTTTTAATTTTTGGAGGAGCATGTAGAGAACACACCTGGTTCTTTAGATCATTGATAGAGGGATTCATTTCTGCTTCAGAGATCAGATTCGGTTTAAGCAGTTGACTTGCTAGAGTGTAACCTGTTTTTACTGAATAATCTCCACTCTTAGTATATATCCAACACCAAAAGTCTGACTTTGAAATCACTGGATTATTCTCTAAAATAATAGCCACGTCTCTGGGATAAAATAATTCCTCTAGTGAACTTTGATTCCATATTCTCGTGAACAAGTTAATTAGAGTAGCAACCTTCAAATCCAGATTAATGAAAATATTTTTCATTAAAGGAGTTCTTCTTCTTCCATCCTCTAAGAGCCACAGATCAGCCCAAACATAAGTATTTTGGCCATTGCCAATCATTCTTTTGATCCCTTTCAGAAGGAGTTCTCGGCCATGGAGGATACTTCTCCAAACGTATGATGGTCGGTATCCCATTACTGCTGTTAGAATTTGATAGTTATCAAAATATCTGTTTTTCATAACCCTCGCAAACAAGCACTCCGGGTTTTGTAAAATCCTCCAAGCTTGCATAGCTAATAATGCCTGATTGAAAGCCTGCAAATCCTTAAAGTCTAACCCTCCTTAAACTTTCATTAAGCATAGCTTATCCCAACTTATCCAATGAATCTTTTTCTTGTGTTCCATTGAGTTACACCAAAAAGCAGACATTGCAGAGGTAACTTTTTGACAAGTTGTAATGGGAAGTTTAAAACATGTCATTGCATAAACAGGCAAAGCCAGAGCTACTGCTTTCAAAAGTATTTCTTTGCCTCCTAAAGATAGAGTATGTTCAAACTATCCTGAGAGTCTAGATTTCAGCCGATCAAAGACATAGTCAGCATATCCACCTTTGAACTACTAAAGCATTCTGGAAGACCTAAATAGGATCCTGCTCCTCCTTCGTTGTGAATTCCAGTTAGTGACTTTATAGAGAGCTGAGTTTGCTGATCTACTTTAGAACCAAAAGTTATTGAAGATTTGTTAACATTGATCCGCTGACCAGACATATCACCATAAGACCGCAAGATACTTTGAAGGTTGTTAACTTGATAGATAGAAGCTTTACAGCTAAAGAGACTATCATCGGCAAAAAGGAGATGGTGGAGAGATGGTCCATAATTAGAAAACTTTATTCCTTGAATTGACCCTTCAGACTCAGCTCTATTCAACATGTGGGTAAGACCTTTAGTGCAAAGAACAAAGAGGAAGGGAGAAATAGGATCCCCCTGTCTCAATCCTCTCTGAGGGTTGTTTATGCCATAAGATTGATCGTTTAGCAGAACAGAATAAGTGACTGTGGAAACACAAAACATGATCCACTGAACCCACCTATGATGGAAGCCTAAAGCCAATAATAATCTTTGAAGCCTAAAGCCAACCTGTTGGTTTCTGGTTCGACCGGTTTGATTTAATTATCGATTTGGACCGGTTTGGTTTAGAGAAAACCACTAAACCGAGATATTTAAAGGATTTGTCGACCAGAAGGGTTTTGGGAAATGTTTTGTCGCCGTTTGTTTGTTTTGAGAAGAAAAGAGAGAAAACTTTGTCCTTGAGCTTTTGAGAGAGATTGGTGAGATTCCTTGCTGTTCTTGGGAGATCTAAGGCTAGGAAAGTGATAGAAGCTTGCTAGGAGTGAGGGAATTTGTTCTTATTGGTCAGAATCTTTCTGCAGAGAGGTGAGTGCATGACCATGGCTAATCTAAGCCTTTGATTCCCTTGTTCTTGCTTGTTTGTTGCTTGTTTGTGTGTTTTTCTTGCTGGGATTGGTTGATACAGGTTCCTACGGATGTATAAGGCTTGGGTTTCGAGTATTGGACGATTTGGAGGAGATTTGGGAGCGAGATTCGACTCTCGACTTCGCGCGGATCGCAGTTGCAGAGGGAGTGTCGATCGACACCACTTGGTGTCGGTCGACACCAGCAAATTGGGCATCGATCGACACTGTGGGGTAGTGTCGGTCGACACCAAGGCCAGTGTCGGTCGACACTCGGCTGGTGTCGGTCGACACCTCCCTTCCAGCGAGACGATGTTTGGTTTCCTGGTTTGTTTGTTTTGTTTGTTGTTTGTTTGGGACATTGGAATCACTGTTGCTTGTGTGTATAGCCCAGTAGATGGGAGGATTGCCTCATTGAGTGTTTATCAAATACTCATGCATCTCAATTTGTGTTGTGGTGCAGGTAAAGGCAAAGTGTGATCGTGGAATCAAGGTAATGAAGAGGAGGATGTTCTAGGGACTCGATTGGATGTTGTCTGGCATTGCTGGGTTGCTAGAGTTGAGTCATTAGAAACATTGCTAGGTTGCTGGTTCCTTGTTTCTTGTTGTTTGGTATTTGGATATTGCTTATGCTATGATATTGGATTGTTATTGGATTATTATTGGTTTATTAGTGGATATTGGTTTTGTTATTCCGCTGTTGATTGTGAATGTGGTTAGGTGGCTAGTGGGTATGAGACCACTAGTTGTAGTTTATTTATATATATATTATTTATTAAAATAAAAAAAAGGGTTGGTCCTTTCAGAAGATAAGTCCATTCTAGTATGTCGAAAGCTTTGGACATATCAAATTTTATTGCCAAGTACTCATAAGAAATTGAAGGATGAGTTCTTAACGCATGAACCATATCACGGGCGATTGAAATGTTGTCAGAAATTAGGCGTTTAGAAATAAAAGCTGACTGAGTCAGGGGATACTATTTCAGGTAAAGAGGGTTGCAGTCTTGAGGCTATAATCTTGGATATAATCTTATAAAGGACTGAGCACAAGCTAATTGGCCTAAGATCTGACATTAGATTGAAATTCATGACCTTAGGGATTAGACAGAGCTGAGTGTAGTTCCATTCAGATGGAAAGGATCCAGTTGTAAAAAAATTATGCACTTTCTCTGTAACCTGAGGACCAATGATTTCCCAATAATGTTGAAAGAACAAGCTTGTCATTCCTTCTGTTCCTGGAGTCTTAGTAGGGTTAATTGAAAAAACCGCTTTTTTAATCTCTCTACTAGTCACTTTGCTTATCAAGATTTCATTCATCTGAGCAGAAACTTTAGGTTGAAAATCATGGAATAACCAATCAAAGCTATCAGGACTAGATGATTGGAATAATTCCTTGAAGTAATTGATAGCTACCTCTCTTTTTGAAGCCTCTGATTTGTTCAACCATTAATGGTTGCTACTTGCTAGTTAGTTTGACTAATGGTTGCTACTTGCTAGTTAGTTTGATAGTAAGTAATAACACTACGACTTGTTCAACCATTAATGGTTGCTACTTGCTAGTTAGTTTGACTACCATGTTAGAGTTAGTAATCCTACCAATTGCCAAGCCAAAATCAGTTGTCACGTTATAAAACATTTTTAAAAGTTGATTTTTTCTCTTATATTTTATTTATTTATTTATAGTTACAGTTCACTATTTTAATTATTCAAAAAAAATTATTAGAATTTTAACTTCTTACTCAACACTCTTACCAAAGAGGGAGGAGAGGATCCATTTTATTTGGTTTATTTTACGTATTTGATTTTCTCAAGTTTTATGCATTATTTTATACAGTATTAAGTTACCCGGTTTTGTGACTATTTGACTTATGTAGTATATTTTTTATTGGTTTAATTTTTTTTATGAAAAAATATGTATTTCTATTCAAGAAAAAAAAAAGTGTATAAAATGGAAGAGATGGAGTACAATAATGATATCCTCAATAGTAATTGTTAAAATTATCAGGATGTCAGCACTAAAGAAACACACCTTTGTTCTTATGCAATTGATTGCAAAACCCAACAATTTTATTCAAAAGTAAGAAAGTAAGAAAGTAGAAAACAATCACTTATTTTCCCCTAAAAAGGATTAGTAGTAATTTCGGAGGGAACGAGGAGTGCATAGGTTTTGCCTCAGGTAAGGTCACATGGCCGACTATATTAGACCATGTTTATCGGCAGTCTTTTAGAGGGGTTCATATTGTTTTGGAGGAAAAAAATAATTCAGAACAAAAGAAAAATGCTAAGGGAGGTTGCTATATAATATACTCATCTTTGCTCTAAGAGGCGCTACGTGTCGTTTTTTTGTTGGCCAGAAAACAAATACACAAGAGAATTTTTTTTTTTTGGGAAGCTTGATTTTTATTTACTTTCGTCTCTCTCTCTTTCTCTGGCGATCACAATCCCGAAACGAGAAAAGATGGAATTTGAATGTGTTTGGAATCGAAGGAGAAGGTTCACTTCCTTTGTTTCGAAATTGTAAGGGTTACTTCGATTCACACTTTTCTTCTTCGTCTCCGTCTCCAGGTATGAAAAAATTGGGTTCCGATGTATTTTGATTCGATCTTTACTTTGGGATTTGAATTGGTTTTGTGCTTCCTTTCCTCTTTAGATTTCTTCAATAGGTTTCTTAGGCGTAATCTGATTAGGGATTTACATTATTTCCTCTCGGCATAATATGATTTGTGTTAATATGTATATGCGTCTGATATAATTATGGTGGAAAATTTTGCAGCTTGACAATGCCTCGCTATGATGACCGCTATGGAAACACTTGTCTCTATGTTGGCCGCTTATCATCTAGAACTCGTACCAGGGATCTTGAACATCTTTTTAGCAGATACGGAAGGTAAATTTCTCGATATCCTCCAGGATTTTCTCGGTTTTAACTTTAGTTTGGTTATGATCATGAGTTTTAAAAAGAATTTAAACTTTTTTACCAGTTTAGAGATGGATGTGCAATTACTTACTTATTGAAATGAAAAAAATTGTGTGTTGTGTTGTGTATAGGTGTTGTGTTGTGTTGTGTTGATGTGAACTTTATGTGTTGTACCAGTTTGAACTTTATGTGTTGTGTTGTGTATAGGTGTTGTGTTGTTCTGCAGCTTTGCTAGATGTTAGATATGAATTTTGATCTAATATTTGCTTTCACTTATTGTTCTGCAGCTTTGGAAGTCACATATCGTTTCAATTGATGTGCATCTATGCCATGATGTTTAAAGAAAGTCTTGAACTTGACCTTCGTTTAGGAGAGGTTTTATTTTGTTTGCATTGAGAGAGCCACTTTGACAAAGCTAGATGGTGCTGCTTTGAGTGGTTTAGTTAGTTCATGTATGCTTTTAAAGGATGAGAGAGGGATTTAGTTAGGGATGATTATAATTGGGGGGTGGTTTTAATTGATTGATTGAATGTGGTTTTGTTGTTGTGTTTGATTTTTTGCAGTTGGTGCTGATTACAAAGGACTCTCAGATTGAGCTTTTGTTGAAGGAAGTGAAAGGAAAAGACTTAACTGAGCTAATTGCTGGTGGAAGGGAGAAGCTTGCTTCAGTGCCGTCTGGTGGTCGTGGTGTTGCTATGGCTTCTGCTCCATCCGCTGGAGGAGGAGGCGGTGGTGCCCCTGCAGCTGAGTCCAAGAAAGAAGAGAAGAAGGAAGAAAAGGAAGAATCCGATGATGTAAGTTTTCTTTATATTTCTTTCTTATGAGCGAGCTAGCCTTATTAAAGGTCTCTTGAAATGAGATGAGATGGTGCTTACTTGTGTATATTTTCTTGTGTTTTAACCTTATTAAAGCTGGTAGCAAACGAGTTCCGGTTTTGTTGTACCCTTTTGAAATCTATATGTTGTTGTTTAGTTTTGTATTCCATTAGACCAATGCTGAGATTCTCAAGACGTTTTTGACTCCAAACGTCAGCACCTTATCGGTCTTGCTGAAACTGCTGTTAAGGTGTGTTTGTTACTTCAACCAGATTTGTTATCGGTCTTGTGATCGCCTTATATTATTAGCAAATGATGTTCTCTCTTTGGTGTTGTTGTTGATGGTTCTGTTCTGATATGGGTGTGTGTTAATGTTATGATCTCGTTGTTTTATTTTACTGGACTTACAAAAAGTTTTGATCTTGATGATCTGTTTTTTGTGATCTTATTGGCTAAACATGAACAGCATATTGTCTCGGGCAAAATTTAAACGTCTTCTTTAATCATCATCACCACTTAGCATTTCAAAGGTAGCTCTTTTTATTACTACAATAATGTAACGTCTTCTTTATTCTTTTCATCGTTTTGATTCTGTCTTTCATGTGTGTCGATGCTATCTGATTGATTTATCATCCTCAGGCCACATACTCTTTTAAACTCTTTGCTTATTCTGTTATCAAGTTTGCATATTCTCATTTGTATAAGTTAGAGAAAACAAAAAATGAGAGTAGTCAAAAAAACATAAATGGCCGCCCATACATCTCTCCACCAAAATTTACTTATTTCTTTCTTTACAACAATAGTCAAGAAATCCCAAATATTGCTAAACCATTGTCAATTCGTGGTTTTCTATAAACATTGTCAATGTTGTTGTAACGTTTTCTCACCATTTTGTGTAATATATGTGCTCCATGTTAGTTGCCTATATTTCTCATTTACAAATCTTTAACAAAACAGATGAAGAACCTCTGTTTTTAAAGTTTTTCAGAAACAGAAAATATAATTCTAGTTTTGTATGTTTGAAAATTAATTAAAATACAATATTTTTTAATTTTATAAAATCTTAAATGTTTACACATTTATACTACTTCTATTCTATTTAAAATTTTAAAATTTAAAAAACAATATTTTCAAAAATAAGATACCCAAAATAAGAACCTACCAATAAAAGAGAAAATTTTATCTAAGAGATCATGAGTTCTTATATTCTAAACAGTACACAATTAATTTATAAAAAATTTAAGAACTCCCCTTATATGAACCTCCCAATAAACTTGCTCTTAGCTGTCTAATCAATAATCTAATCTATTTCGATCTTCTTGTAAATTAGATTTTTGGAAGGAAAGAAAAAACAAACAAACCAACATGTTGAAACTTGAACTCCATCTGAGATTTGATTAAGTACAGTGGATTAACAACAACAAGAAAAAGAGATCTCTAATCCTAATCTTAACTCACTTTACACATACTTAATTATGCAACTAGTTATTACCATTATAACAAAAAAAAAAAAAACAAAAATTAGTGTTAAGGAAGAAACGTAGGGATGGTAGTAGAAGAAGAGTGTTGATGATGATGTTGATGTTGATGACGATGAGCTTGATCTTTCACCCCCGCGGTGGAAGCGTGGCCACACCGGTCACATCTCAACGGCGTAAGAATCCGGCGACAAGAAGGACACGAAGACCTAGAAACTAGCCATTTGTCTATACAAGCCACGTGGAAAGAATGACCACAAAGAGGAAGCACTCTTATCTCTTCGCCGTCGGCAAACTCAGTGAGACAAATAGCACATTCCGTCGTGTCTCCGTCGTCACCGCCGCCGGAGTTAGATTCCGCGGCGGTGAAAGTGGATCTTGGTAGTGACTGAAGAGCTTTCTTTTTCAAGCCTTTGTTCGGAGACGGCGAAGAATTTCCTCCACCGCCGGTGAACCTCCGGAGCCAAGCGCAACGCAAGACGGCGGCGAGGCCAGCTACGCATATAAGAGCGCAAAGAAGAGCTGACAAAATCACCACCATGTCGGATTCCGCTGCGATCATCTCCTGAGACGGTTGTGGTGGCGGCGGCGCCGTCTCGAGTAATCTTGACGGTCGAGTCATCTTTTTTGAGCTTTGGAGTTTTTTTTTTCCTTTTTCTTTGTGTGAGTTTGAAGACAAGAAAATGTGTGGAGTGATGAAGATAAGAAAGAATCTTGATCCACGTTATAATAGAGACACACATAAAGGATACATACATACATACATACATATATAATAATAATATATATGTATATAAAAATAAGATATTATTAATATTTAAATCAAAAACTATATGATAATATAATACATGCATGGTTTGGATGAAGAAAAACAAAATTAGTAAAGTACTAATTGTTTACTTGTTTTTTTTTCCTTCGAATTTAATGGCTGAATTAGTGTTTGTTTACATGCAATTTGTGTCTCCTAATTAATGAGAGTATTGTAGTTTCGTGTGGAAACAAATTCAGTTTAGAAACAAACATTTTGCTCTTAAAGGAGATGCATCTATCTATCTCCAACTTCTTAGATCACAAACCCTTTTTTTCTTTTTCTTCCTACACTTCAAAATTGTGTGTGTGTGTGTGTGTGTGTGCATGTTCATTTCTCTTACGACTAAGTCAATTGATGTTGATAGATCATCAAGACTTGTTTATTTTCATTATATGTATAAAAATAATTGTTTTTATATGGTTATGGTATTAAAAATCGGATAGAGAGAGAGGTGAAGGTGACTAATAATTATATTTATTGAAATCTGAAGGAGAATTTGAAGTAAATAGTACTTCTTCTGTTTCAAAATATAGAATATTTTAACTAAAATACGCGTATTAAGAAGTTTTTACTTTTAACAAGTTCAACCAATCAGAAACAATACTGCATAATGTAAAATATTAAACTAATCTAAAAGTTGTATAGAAACTTGAAAATATACTATATTATGAAACAAGAAACTTCTCTAAAACATCTTATATTTTGAAACGGAATGAATAATATATAACAATAAAAGATGGGTAGGTGGGTTGGCTTTATAGGTTCAGTTTTGACGAACACTATATCAAAAGGTATAAGGAAGCTCCTTTCTCACCTAAACGGCTAAACCTACCTTCGATTAGACCTTTTTTATTTTATTTTTAAATTATCTTACATTTAAATATATTTTTCATAATATGTTTTTGTTTCTGTCAAAACCCTAATTAATAAAAAAGGAGGACAAAGACAAATGAGAGATCAATATGTGGAATAGAACATGGCAATTGTAAATAACACCGGCCACTATTGGTTGGTATTTGGTTATTTATTTACTTATTGCATTGTACTTTTATTTTTGTAATAAGAATTTTAGCATCACAAACTTTTTAGTAATGTTTTTGCCAACCAATTAACCGACCATTTGTTTTTGGTACACGAGACAATTTTTGAAGCTCGAAATTCGCATTTTGTTTCTAACATAGTAATTTTTGTGTGTGTGTGTAAATTGTCTTCTACTAATAGATTTTGGATCTTGCAAGTTTTGTATAAGCCTAGGTGAGATCTGGATTTAAATCAATTATTATCGAAAACAGAATCTTTAAAAGTGGATCATCGTGTCAATAAATTTGGTAGGGATATACGCATATATAAATCGAAACAGGATACAATTTGACACGTAATGTGTTGGTGAAATTTTTATACTATGAATTAATAAATAAATAACCCGCAGGTACACGTCTATATACATTTGAGGTTCGTCATTTTATATTTGAAGTTCACACCTTGACCAATGACCACAATAGATAGAGAGTCTATTGTATCCAATATCCATGTAATTTACAACTTTGTTTTTTTCACGTCTAGCAAACCTCAAACCACTTGGACTCTTCTATAGCTGAATCAATCTCCAATTAAACCGTGTCTAAATTCTAAACCAGATATCAAACCAGTCTCAATTAAACCTTTTGTTTATCAAAAAAATTTGACTAGTTGGTCAGCAGAGTTGGGAAGCTCTCCATATCGACGCATGTTCCTTTCTAATCAAAGTGATAATGTCTTAAACTGATAATGTTTTTCTCTTCTTTTAGCATTTAGTGTAACTCATAACACCCAATAGCACAAAAGTAATACAACTTTAACCAACTTAAGTTTGTGACTCTAGCTTTCGATATAGAAACAGTAGAACTTGAAGTATAAAGACATCCGAAAATGGCATCTCTTTAGCTAACTTGCTTTTTATTTTATTTTTTAACGTCTCTTTACATGAATGCAAGACATGTGAATCTTACTAAAATACAAAGCAAAAGACAAATATAAAAGAAAAAGAAAATCAATTATGGATATAGAAAGAAGGGAATATGCACTAGATACCACAATTTTCAAAAGTATTTAAGAAACTACCATAGGACCCACAGTGCATTCTCTATCCTCATATACAATTACTTTTATACCCATTACATATATTACATGTTATTTGTTTAAATATCATGTAAATTTTGTTTTGTGAACGAAATTATATATCGATTTGGGTTCACAAATGAAATGATTAGGATTTAAATTTTACAATTAGAACGAAATTATATGTCGGTTTGGGTTCCTAAATGAGATGATTAGTGTTTAGATTTTACAATTAGAACGAAATTATATGTCGGTTTGGGTCCACAAATGAAATGGTTAGGGTTTATATTTTACAATTAGAACGAAATTATATGTCGGTTTGGGTCCACAAATAAGATGGTTAGAGTTTAGATTTTACAATTAGAACGAAATTATATGTCGGTTTGGGTTCACAAATAAGATGGTTAGGGTTTAGATTTTACAATTAGAACGAAATTATATGTCGGTTTGGGTTCACAAATAAGATGGTTAGGGTTTAGATTTTACAATTAGAACGAAATTATATGTCGGTTTGGGTTCACAAATAAGATGGTTAGGGTTTAGATTTTACAATTAAAACGAAATTATATGTCGGTTTGGGTTCACAAATAAGATGGTTAGGGTTTAGATTTTACAATTAAAACGAAATTATATGTCGGTTTGGGTTCACAAATAAGATGGTTAGGGTTTAGATTTTACAATTAAAACGAAATTATATGTCGGTTTGGGTTCACAAATAAGATGGTTAGGGTTTAGATTTTACAATTAAAACGAAATTATATGTCGGTTTGGGTTCACAAATAAGATGGTTAGGGTTTAGATTTTACAATTAAAACGAAATTATATGTCGGTTTGGGTTCACAAATAAGATGGTTAGGGTTTAGATTTTACAATTAAAACGAAATTATATGTCGGTTTGGGTTCACAAATAAGATGGTTAGGGTTTAGATTTTACAATTAAAACGAAATTATATGTCGGTTTGGGTTCACAAATGAGATGGTTAGGGTTTAGATTTTACAATTAAAACGAAATTAGATGGTTATGATTTAGATTTTACAATTAAAACGAGATTATTTGTCGGTTTGGGTTTACAATTAAACGTTATTTAGTTCAATATAACATGTAAAATATAAATATTACATGCTATTTTAAAAAATCACACCAAATATTTCACTCTTTCTATCTAACACTAAAACAGAAAAGGGTGATTAAGTCTTTTCACTCCAAAAAAAACGTGGGCCCTATGGTATTTTCCAATGAAAAAATGTTGTTGTGGTATTCTCTTAAATAACTTTCAAAATTGTGGTATTCTCCTAATTAACCCTAGAAAGAAAGAAAAAACTGTTTAAAACTTTAACCAAAGTTATTGGTTTCAGCTTTGGTCTTGGATTAGTAGAGTTTAGGTAATGTTGTTCCCTTTTCTTATACTTTACAATTAACCTATAATTTTATCAGATTTAATCACGAGAAACACTATATATATCATATCGTTCTTTTTTTTTTTTGGGGGTAGTTTTCACCTTAAAATTAATTTTTAAAAATCGTAAAAGTGGGACTTTCCATTTAGGTGTTGTTTCGAATTCAGAACTTCATCAGTTAAACGCCTATTTTGGGATGGATTTTGAAGTCTAATCTGATACAGTTATAATTTATATCTCAACAAAAAGCCAACTGCAGTATTTGTCTGATGATCACTATAACTCCAAAAGTTATAGAAAACCTACTTATGAAAAATGGGGTGCACATGTGCTTGTCTGTCTCTTCGACTTTATCTTTTTTTGTTGTTCTGTTTAAAGTGAATATGCCTTTTAGTTTTTAAGTTATCTGTGAAGTACCGATCACAGGGATTTTGTAAGGAACCCTTTTATCATCTTTTAGATATGAAATGATATTTTATATCCCATGTGCTCCCCTCTGCGCATAGCTTATCCATCAACTCTCTCTATTATTTAGCATCATTATAATGGCCAGTCCAAAAACATATACAGATGATAAAGCAAACAAAAGCTTTTGTAGTCTTTTCCTATCATACCACTGGAGTTTGAAGTTTCTATATATTCGATAAAGAGTTATTCTGTTTCAATATATCTTATTTTCATGTTCCACCTTCAATTGTACAACTCCTCCCTGAGAATTTCAACAATTCCTAATCAGTGAAAGAAAACAAAATATAAAAGGCCTGCCCGCACTTGAACTCTAATTTTAATTCTAGCGACTACTCAATCATTTGGCCCATCAACTAAACATGTGATTTTTGTCAAACTTATAAAGCTTTGTCCTTTGGTTACACAGCTCCTTTTCAACTCGATTTTGGTTTAGCCGGTTTGGTGGAAAACCGTTGCTATAAAACAATGTGGCATGAGAGGGATTTTGAGTTTTAAACGAAGTTAGGTCTTACTATTTGTGCAACATGTTCTAATTAAGCCACTTCTCTAATGAAGTATCTGGAACAAAACAATTGAAATGGCAAACACAAAACCCTATAATTAATGTACTTAATACAAGGTATTCGATAATTAACTTCTTCACCACGGCATCGATTTATAAAAGCATTACACAAATAAACCCTAAGCTGAGTCTACAACTTTTTTGTTTTGTAATTTGTATTAGAATGGTAATGCTACTATGCACTTATCTATGAAAAAGAGCTGAAGATAACCATTAATTACCAGTCAGATGATCAAATGGAAGATGAAAACAGCAAATGAAATTATGAGAAGACAACATTTTTTACATGATCCTCTCAGGATTTAGTCTTAGCTTCTGCTAAAGTATCTCCTAAGTCTCCTGAGTCTCACGAGTCTGGTCCATAATCCCTCTTGATCAACTACGTTAAAAGGAACGGGGTCTTCGAAATATGCTTTTGTACTTAGCTCCTCAAAGGCGCTTACAAGGTTCTCTAGCCTTGCAACAAACTCTATGAGAAGGGAAGCAAACGTAGCCAAAGACAAAGAACTCGCGCTTTCGTATACTTTATATACGACTATATCATTCACCACAGAACCACCAATGAAGGAAACGCTTGGCCATGTCTCTCGGTTCCTTAGCATCATACTCTCTGTTGACATCCATGTCGGAGATCCATCATTACCACTGGCTGGATTCTGATTGTTGCTGCTGATGCTGTTAGTGTCCCAAATCTGACTTAAGGATTTAATCACTTTGGTCTCGTGAGCTTCTTCTTCTTCTTCTTCTTCTCCTGCTTCAGCTTGCTCTTTAGTAGCCGCCCAGCTTTCTGAGTTGACAAGAAGGTAGGATTTACTGTCTATCTTCATCTGTAGCTCCTCTGCTGCACGTTGAACGTCATTTAGAATCTCTTTGGGGCTTAGCTTCTCCATTTTCTCTACTTTTTCTCCAATCAAACGCATAACTTTTGCTCCCTCATTGCCAACTCTTTGAAGCTCATGACGAAAAGCTTGTCGTTTCTCTGGAGCTGCCTGCCAAATCAAAGAGGTATACGATGTTCTCATATATCATCGAGTTTGTAGCAACTTGTAAGCTATTAAACATCTTACATGGGTTTCATGAAATAGTAATATAATAAGGATTAAGGAACCTGTATCTCTGAAAGTATGCAACCATGTATTGCCATGATGGTGAAAGCACAATGCCTTAATGCACCACTTAGTTTGACATAGTTTTTCCATGGATGGTTAAAAGTTTTGTAAGGTCCATGTGGAGGCTCCCATATGGCAAATTCGAGCTGCATAGAGAAGCAAATTCTTAATGCTTAAAACATCCAAATGTTTATTAGTTGTCTCAACTTCAAACATACATACCAGTGATTCTTCTTGACTTGTAGATTGAATAGCGGACCTGTAGCCACTATATAATGGATCATCAGATGTTTGGTACGTTAAAATCTTCGAGGATACTCTCTCGTATTCCACACATTGCAAGTAGCCATTAACACATCCTAAATATTTTAAAATAAAACAAAACCTGAACTATCAGTTCAAAACCAAAAACTTTACAAGGAGACACTAACATAAATGATATAAAATGACCAACCAAATCATCTGAAAACTTTCATCTTTGTTTTGAAGGACCATTAAATTTATGTTTATTTACCTTCTAGGGAATTAGCCACATGCTTGAAATTATTGGCCACCAGTTTATGGAGATCTTCTCCGGCCCATATTGGAAATATGAATATATTCACAACCAAAGAAGTGGTCGCACCGACAACAATAAACAAAAACCTGTAGTAGGCAGTGCTGAAGAAATCTCCTGTATTGTTCCCCGAAACAAGAACAATACAATATGTCAACAAGAACACCCTGAATGCATATTCATATGGCTTCATGGCCGGGTGGAGTTTCGTATAACTAGCAATGAAACCTGATTGATCAAGGTCAAAAAGAGAATGTTACTAAATCAATCTTCAAAACCCTCATGTAGGAGGAGTACAAGGGAGATGCGGCAAAACCTGCAAGGAAAATGCAGATTATGATGATGGCTTCCTCGAAATCTCCTGATAAAACAGAGAGCTTCGCGATGCCAAGCGCAAGTCCTCCAGCTGATAATGTGCCTATCCCTCTGTTAAATCCTTTGACCAAAGTTGCTCCTACAAATAAACATTTGAATTATATTAGGCGTTAAACGGATAACAACTCATCGGTTATAGCCTAAACTCCATAATCAATGCTTAGTAAGCTGGTCTATTATAACATATGAAATAGCATGATTCTAAATAATAAAATTAAAATATTTCAAACTCATAATGATACTCAAACAACATTAAACATTCATTAATTTATATACATATATATATTATAAACATTGATATTTATATATGAGACTTTTACATATAACAATCATATGAAAAAAATGAAGGATGCTTAATTATGAAAAAAAATATATATATATCCAAAAATATTTAATTCAAAAAGTCAACTATTGAATATATTAATACTTTCAAGTTTCAATCAAGATTAAAAAAAATAAAGTCAAAATTTATAAATTTAATTCTATGTAACTAGAAAATACTCCCTCTGTTACATAATATAAGATGTTTAGAGAAATATTTTTGTTTCAAAATATAGGATGTTTCCAACTTTATATGCAACTTTTAGATTAAATTTATATTTTCTATTATGCAGACTTGTTTATGATTGGTTAAACTTTTTAAAAGTAATTATTTCTTAATATGCGTGTTTCAACTAAAACATCCTATATTTTGAAACGGAAGGAGTATAAAACTATGTTGAAATAAGGAAACAAAAAGTCAAGATAATTAATTAACCGTGGGATGGATTGAATCCAAAAAAAAAAGAAAGAATCAGTAAAGTTCCCGTTAAGCATTAGAATGAACCAACGGCTTAATCTTCCAACGACCGGCGAACATGTGCAAAAAAACTCAAAACCTAGAAGAATATATACAAACAACAAAAGCAAGCTTTCCCAAATCTAATCAAATATTCAAGAATGAAATTCAAATACCTACGGAGTACTCGAAAACCACGACGACAGTAAGGATGCCCCATACAGAGTATTTACTAGCATTATGCAGCGGCTCCTTGAGGAATATGACGACAGAGCAGAGAGAGAGAGCCATTCCCATCTTGACGGCGAAGAAGAGCTTCCGAGGATCAGAGTGTCCCATCTCGTACAACTTGGCGACCCCGCGGAAACACCAGTTGGATTCATTATTCTGCTGCGAGAGAAGCCTCTCTCTGCTTTGCTGATGAACTGGACCCATTTTGTTTCCCTATATTATTCCTAAGATGAACCTTGTTATGTTTAGTCTATATATTAGATAGAAAGAGATTTTTGTCATTACTTTGTATGTACGTTGCAAATGCTTATCTTTCCCATTTATTCCATTAATGCAAATACTTCAACACATCATCACTAACAAAATAACTTTATAAGTTTTTAAATTATACCTTGTTTTTCTTCCATATGTGGACCTGTGAATGGACCCTATTATGAAGCGGTTATTAATTACGCGCGTATCTTATACCTAAACATAGAGATAATTTTAGGAAAATGTCAAAAACAAAAGTTTGGATCTTTTATAGAAAAAAAAAAAGAAAAAAAAAAGTTTTTATGGTTTTGTGTCTCGTGAGTAACGTGACTTGTGACTTTGATATTGGGAAAGCGTCGCAATTTATTACATCTACCGCTCCCTCGCTCACCATTCTTCCTTCCAAGGTCAAAGCCTAGCTACCCGCCCTTCTCTACACTTGAGATGTTTTCTACTAGTTTTTTTTTTTTGTGTAATAAAAAATATATAATCATTTGAATTTTCGCGGAATTTATTTTTCTCTTTTCTTAAATTAGGTTTAGGTTTGATAGACAAGGGAATAAATTGATGTGCTCGTTTTTGCTTGATTAGTGAAATACTTCTCTGCAAGCCTAGCTTGTTTGATAGTGATCGGTATAAAAAGTAGTTGCTGTCTTGTTTAATCTTTCGTCTTATTTCTCTATTCATTCATGCTTTGGTTGCTTCCACATTTTGATTTAAATAAAAAAAATTGTGTCTAAGCAATTTTTCAATATATCAAAACCATTTAGACCGCTAATCAACAAAAAAAAGGTTGAAAGTTTATAGACACTATTGAGAGAAACGAATACATCAAAGCCTTGGAAACTCACTCTTAATGAGATGTGAAAAACTCGAGCCAATGCAGTGATGTTAATTAGACCAGTAGGACGATGAAGAGGCACCTTGTGAGATATATCATTTATGGGTTACAAAACAAAAACAAACCGTCCTCAATCATGTGTTACCACTCATATAACTAAATTGTGGCTCAAGTGTTACCACTCATCTCAACTCGACTTTGGTTTAATCAATTAATTAGAAAACTGAAAACCAAACCAACGTTATAGTTCAATTTGGTTATTTTGTAAGAGAACATCATAACGAAGATTGACAAATCATTAGATAAATAAACCAAGACTTTCTTCTTTGTGTTGTATGGTTTTTGTTTCGAATTAGCTTTGACAAAATTTGAGTAGGCTTTAATGAATTTTACTAAATTGGTTCTTCATATTTGTCCCTCATTTTCTTACGCCGAATCTCTAATTGGCAGAATCTGGACTGTTATAATTGGCAATGGAAGAAGGGCAAATCCTAATTTAATTACTATTGTCATCAATACATTACTTTTTCACCACGGCATTTGATTTACAAAGGTATTAGATTAATAAACCAAAAACAATGCTCCGGGGTGACAGATTCTGATTCTTTTACTGCGATGGTTCTTTACTCGGGGAAGGCTTAACTTTAAAAGAACTTTTTAGAATCAGATTTACCATCACGGCTAGTCTCTCACCGGTCTTGCGATAGTTCTTTACTCGGTGCAGGCTTGACAAAAGAGAACTCTTTAGAATCAGTTTCAGTGTCACGACTAGTCTCACCAGTCTTGATCTCTTTAGAATCTGGTTCAACCTTCACAACAAGCTCGAAGCTTTGAGGAGACCTGGGAGGAGTCAAAGCTTCGTTGTCTGTGTCTAGATCTGATGTTTCAGGGTCAAGTCCTACGTATCTCATCGAATGTGGTGTGGTCTTGAAACGTTGCAATGATCGTACAGATGAAGTAGACCTAACCGTTGATGATGTAGGGCTCGTGCTTCCCTCTCCACCAAGTCTCTTAGTGGTGGCTTTCACACCTTTCTTCTTCTTCACTGCCATTCTCCATTTCTTGAGTGCCTTTGATGTTTGTTCATCAAATACTGATTTTTTCATCCGCGAACCCATCTAAATCACCGAGATCTCTTAGTTTACAGACATGTCCAGTTTAAGTAGCATATATGAACAATGGAAAGTTACCTGAGTTACGAGTGCGTAAAGAGGAAGTGTGATGTAGCTGCAAAGACACAATACTGCTACACTGCAAGAGAAAGAAAAAAGGAAACAAGATTAGTAGTGGTATGATCATGATGTGCATACAAGTTCAATATCTTCTTTTCACACGTCTTTGAGATTAGATACTTACGCGATCCCTACTTTTAGAAGTGCAATCTTGAAATTAGGATGGTAGCATGAATTATCTCCAAATTCATACTGCATTTACATCGAGGGAACAGAGAATTATGTACTCTTGTCAAGAAAGAAAATGCATAAGAAAAGCAACGAAAAAAACGAAGCTGTTACCCATATCCAGAAGAAATACGTGATCTGAAACGCGTTCTGCAAAATGTAAAAGAAACGATTCAAGAAAGTAATGAAAAGGATCTGTGTTTTGCGTTGAGGGATTTCTCTGTTTCTTTTGAGTACCTGAAACAAGGCGAAATGTATGAGATGGAGAATCAAATGGGGACGACCGAACCAGAAATACTCATCGTTGCCTTGTACAAGCGGCATTCCTTGAACTACCGCATGTCTATCGGTGATTCCAAGAGCCATCCTTGTCATAATCGCTTGAAGCTTTGTCCCTACAGCTAAAATTATCTTGAAAAAAAAAAAAAAAAACCAAAACTGTGAGTCCTTAATAATTTGGAAGATCTCAACGAATTAAGTGAATGATATCTTACGATAACCGGCACTGCAGTTCCAATGAACATCATCTTGAAGCCTGAAATACCAAGCAAGAAGATTAGAACACGTCCATGGAACGATATTTTTGTACAGTTAGTGACTTTAGATACTCACCTTCAATATTTAGAAGGAGGAATAACACAAAAGATCCCCACAAGACAGGGCTGCAATAAGACACAATCTTTAGTTATAAACTTGTAACTTATAAGTTATAGGAATGAAAGCCAATGATCGTAGAAAGTGTTATAAGTTTACCTGACTCCAACGACCACCTTGAAATCATCCTCCAACGATCTTTTAATGTATTTTTGGAAGTTGAATTGACTACCCGGAGCTAGATGAACCTTCATAAACCACAACAGAGCGACTCAGCAAGATCAATAATACTACATACTAAATCGAAAATAGAAACCGTACGTCGAAAAACTCACAGAGATGAATCCATTTCTCAATGTCAAGTAGTCAGTTTTCCCAACGGATCTGAAAAACTGTCTGAAAAAGCATCCCTGAAACGCATTGTATTGGCGGCCGAAAGTGAGAATCATATCAAGAATAGTACCGAATAGTCAATTTGGTATGTGTGCTACATTATCTCTGAGCTGACTAAGAATAGAATAGAAGCAAGAGGATGATGGTTCTTACAATATAGAAAAAGATTGGAATCCGAGTCCAGAAACTTGTGTGTGCTCTTACAAAAGATGTTTCATGAGTTAGCCTGAATCTGGAAGTATCTATATAAAGCAAGAACAACAAATCAAAAAGTAACCAACCAGAGCTCAGGACACCGCAAGGATGAAGACAAGAAACTATAAGACTAGAATTGAGATAGAGTAGCCTCAAGTAGGCCTGGGCATTCGGTTAACCATTCGGTTTCGGTTCGGTTGTATTCGGTTTCGGTTATTTTGGATATAGTAATATAGTAACCATTTGGATATTTTTGAAATTTCGGTTCGGTTCGGTTCGGTTTCTTTCGGTTCGGTTTCGGTTTGGTTATTTAAATAAATAACCATAACTAACATAAATTATATTAACATTAACCAAATAAACCAAATATAACCAAAACTAACCGAATATAACCAAAATTAACCAAATATACAATAACAAAAATACAAAAAAGGGAAAAATATGGATTCAATTTTACAAAATAGTATTTAACTTTGTAAATTCAAAATAATAACATTTACATATATTGATTATTTAAAATATTTAATTGTTTTGAATCTAGAAATAATTTATATTTTAAGTTTATTTTATAGTTTTGCATAATATTAAGTATATAATATTTGATATCTTCTAGGTTTTCGGATATTTCGGTTAACCATTTAATTGTCGGTTCGGTTCGGTTCGGTTTCGGTTAGTTTGGATATAGATTTTTACTAACCATTCGGGTATTTGAAAAATTTCGGTTCGGTTCGGTTTGGTTTTTTTCGGTTCGGTTTCGGTCGGTTATTTGGTTATCGGTTATTTTGCCCAGCCCTAGCCTCAAGGTCAGAGAAAGTGCATAAGTGTGTACCTGTTGAAAACTCGTAATTATGGGATGATGTCTCTTTCTCCCAATGCTTCCATCCGCGAATCTGAAAAGACCAACAAATCTTTAATACAACCCAAAAACTTTCTGTAGACGAAACTGAGATGTTGCACGGTTTTCTCTTAAGTACCTTCAACCTTCCAAGCATCATAGTTAAAAAGCTGTACATAACATGGAAAATGGCTAAGAAGAATATAAGGATGTGCAATTGATGAAGTGCCTCAGCAGAGATAAGCTCTTCATGACCCTACACCATCATTTAACATTGACATCCATTAACAATCTTCAAATCAACAAGGCAAATATGTAATGAGATATTTAACACACTCTCACCTCCTTCTTGCATTTTTTGGGAGATGCTTCACCTCCTGATAGGACTCTGTGTGCAAACCACAAGAGTCTCCTGTGACTTTCACCA
Organism: Camelina sativa; assembly: GCF_000633955.1. Taxonomy (NCBI): domain Eukaryota; kingdom Viridiplantae; phylum Streptophyta; class Magnoliopsida; order Brassicales; family Brassicaceae; genus Camelina; species Camelina sativa. Next base: position 26,104,031 of record NC_025699.1, read on the forward strand.
TTATCGTCATCTTCCTCTTTTTTCAAGTGTTTAGGACCAGGACACGGGAGCATCGTATGAGCAACATGTGAAGGGATACAAATCGCCAAAATGTAGCTTTGTCCAAATGTCAGAAGCAATGAGATAAATCCAAGTACCATCAACTCTGCAACAATTCATATCAACAAGTTTATTTTGGAATGAATTTAGATAGAAACAACCAAGAATGTATCTAAAAAAAATCGAAAAATTCTTCCTTGGGGTAAGACTCAGACTTGCAAATTCCAAACAGAACATAACTTGACAAAAAGTAGTAAAAATAAACACTGCGATTTTAGACCTGATTTGATCTTCTCCAAGGCATCGAGAAGAGCTGTCTTGTGCCGATCCCATAGAACCTAAATCAAAATCAAAACAAAGTTCACTTCAAGACAAATTTGCCAATTTTCAAACACAAACATAAACCCAAAATCTCAGACAAAGACAGTTCCTTTTCACAAATCAAAGAGAACCCATCTCCACTAAACCCTCAAGGCTCAAATCTAACAAAAAGTACAAAGATTTAGCATAAACCCCCCAAAAGAAAAAAAAAAAAAGAAAAAACCAACCTTTCCAACTTTGTGAAGTACTTTTTCAAGAAGAACAGAAACAACGATGAAGAAAGTACAAACAGCAGCAACAGCCCAAGTAGGAGTCTGGTTAAGCTGTCTATCTTTCACTTTCCTCTCATCCTCCGCCACAACCACCGTGACTCCTCCATCGATAAGACACCAGAGGCTAAGAAGACAAATCAGCCGCCGAAGCAAAGAACCGTCGATAACTCTCATAACTCCGCGTTTTTTTTTGTTTTTCTTGTTTTTCAGACAAAGTATTTGGTCGTACCTGCTTCGTTAACTTAATATAACTAGTGTTAGAAGTTGTGAGAGTGATGAGCTGTCACATTTGCGGAAACGCTCGCTCGCTAGTAGGTTCACGCGGTTGCAAAGAAAGAAAAAGACTCAAGCTACCTATTTCGAGAAAACCCAAATCAATGAAAGATGCAAAAGTGAAAATTATAGATTCCCACTAGATCGAGCAAGTTTTTAGATTGACGACGGTGATGATGATTCAATCTTTTTTTTTTTTCTCTATTACTTTGTCAGAGTAAGAAAAAAAAATTGATAAGATTTGTTTTTATGTCATTAATGGTTTTTTCAGACAGAGAGAGAAGGGAAGAGAAGAGGAATGAATAAAGCGCGTGAGATGGTTTCTTTTTTTTAAAATAAAATAGGTAAGTTTGAAAGCAGTGAAAGGTGGCTTTGATTGAGAAACTGTGATTGCTCTTCTTGTCTTTGACTTAAGCAAGCAAAGATCAATTTTTTGGCAATTGTAAGAAAAATAAAAGGAGAAGTTTTTTGCGTTCGAATCAATATTTAAACTAAATAAGGTAACATTGGATTCTCAATACTTCCAGTAATTAATATTTTGAAAGAATTTCCTATATATTAATAGGGAAACACTCTCACAAAGAAAAAAAAAAAACTGAAATGTGGCGCTTACAGAGCTCCTATATTTTTTTTGATTAATACATTTTTTACTTGACAACAAAAGATTAGCTCATAAGAGCCAATAGGAAGAAAAATCATTTACAAATAAAACATGATGCGGAGTTGTACGCGCTTGGCGTGCCAAAGAATCCGCATCTACATTAGCATTTCTTGAAACTAAAGATAAAGAGAAAGAATAAAACTCCTCTCTGTCCATCTTGATATCGTCGAGGTAAATCTTGAACGCCAGCCAGTCCTTAGGAGAAGACACCATCTTCACCAAATCTGAGCAATCTGTGTAAAAAGCCAGTCTCGATAGTCATGTCCAATCATACATTTATTTCTTATTGTTATTTACATAAATATACCACTGAAATATTATGAGCTAATATTTTTTTCTATTAATTTATAAAAATGAAAGATTTAGTCAACTATTAAATCTGAAAATATATTTAGTTATCATTTTTATAACCTATTTAATTATTAAAAGTAAATTACATTTTACAAACAAGAAAAAAATCTCCTATATATTAATAGAGAAGCACTCTCACAAAAAAAAAACTGAGGTGTCGCGCTTACAGAGCTCCTATACTTTTTTTGATAAATGCATTTATTTCTTATTGTTATTTTTATAAATATGCCACTGAAATATTATGAGCTAAATTTTTTTTCTATTAGTTTTTTAAAATGAAAGATTTAGTCACCTATTAAATCTGAAAATGTATTTAATTATCATTTTAATAACCTATTTAATTATTAAAAATAAATTACATTTCACAAACAAGAAAAAAATCTCCTATATATTAATAGAAAAGCACTCTCATAAAAAAAAAAACTGAGCTGTCGCGCTTACAGAGCTCCTATACTTTTTTTTTGATAAATGCATTTATTTATTATTGTATTTACATAAATATACCACTGAAATATTATGAGCTAAGTTTATTTTCTATTAGTTATTTAAAATGAAAGATTTAGTCAACTATTAAATCTGAAAATGTATTTAATTATCATTTTTATAATCTATTTAATTATTTAAAATAAATTGCATTTCACAGAAAAAGGAAAAAAAATCTCATATATATTAATAGAGAAGCACTCTTACAAAAAAGTCTGAGGTGTCGCGCTTACATAACTCCTATAATTTTTTTGATAAATGCATTTATTTATTATTGTTATTTACATAAATATGCCACTGAAATATTATGAGCTAAAATTTTTTTCTATTAGGGGGGTGTATTGAACTTGACATTTTAGGAGATTTGTTGAGATTTTAATATTTTAGGATTTTGAGAGATTTGAGTATAATTTTAGGTGATTTGAGTGTAATTTTAGGAGATTTTGGTTTTTGAATTTAGGATTTTAGGGTGTTTGGTGAGATTTGAGATTTGATATTTGGTGAGATTTGGTTATTGAATTTTAGGTGATTTTAGGATATTTATATGGTTAAAAAAAAGAGAGATCATACGCAAAATCACATTAGTTGGCAAAGACAAAGAAAGTTGCACCTCACATTTGTTGGTGTTTCCAGAGCCATGCTGTGATTGCACTTCAGGAGGCTGCGGAAGCAAACCTTGTTGGTCTCTTTGAGGACACTAACCTTTGCCCCTTTCATGCCAAGCGTGGCAAAAGACATTCAACTTGCACGTATGATCAGAGGAGAGCGTGCTTAAGTGTGATGGAGAAGATGGTCGGATTATGTGAATGTAGTTTTTTCTAAATAGATAGTTGGAAATAGATAATGGCTTTAAAAGCTTTCGGTTGTAGGAGACTTGAATAAATACAATGGTGGTTGGCTATTTTTTCTTACTCTATTTCTTACCTTCTCGTTCTTATGATTTGGTGTGTTCTTACTTAGCCTACGTTTTTGGTGTGTGTATTGCTTTCTTCTTTGGCAATATTGAACTGAACACCTTTGTTGTTGAATTTAATCAAAAGGATTCACTTAATTGCAGAAACTCTGAAATAAGAAACCCATGCGTTGTAGAAGAGCGATGCACAAACCCAGATGTGGACATTCTTTGTCGGAGATAATGAGCCTACAACAACTTCTACAAAAGCTAAGTACATCTTTGAAAATAAAATGAAACCTGAGAGTTTTGAGTATGAGCTAGCTCAAACAAAAAGGAAACACTTAAGTACCCCACCCAGCGACTTATCAGACATCCTTGAACACAGGATCCATATTGTTTGTCACTAGTTCCCACTTGAGCACTCAAAGGTATTGACCGTCGCCGTTGACGAAAGCTCTGCTGCGTAGGTGGCTAAGAATACATCTTGAGTTGCTTCAATGATCAACTTGATGGACCGAGACAACATCTTGAGGTATGTATTTGCGAGTAAAGAGAGAGAGAGAAAGGGAGAGAGAGAGAGAGTAGGAGAAGACAAGTTGCAGAGATGGAGGATGTATTTTGAAAGAAAATTGCAATTGGTTTCGAAGAACACTTTTACATGGCTATACCATTCTACATGGGAGGTTACTTAACAATCGACATGTGTGTGGGAAGTCTCATATTGTTCATTTGGAGAAAGCTGTATACTCATCCACCATTGTTTCGGGTTTGTTCTGCGGTGAAGGCATTTGTTTTTATGTGAATTGTTTTTTAAACAATCCTTCTAAATCACACTACTTTCGGTGTGATTTTTTTAACAAGAATTCTATTACAAAAGTGTATACAAAGTCTCCCAAAATCTCTATTATGGTTTTCTTAAAAAAAAAGTTATATTTTGAATAACAGTGGATTGTATATGATTTTTACAAATTGTTAATTGAATAACAGAGATTGTGAGTGATTTATAATGACTTTTTACAAATCTCATATTCAATAACAGTTGATTCTAGAAGTGATTTAAAAATCACTAGTTGAATAACAGGTGATTTTAAAATAAATCACAAATCTTCTAAAATCCTCCAAAATTCTACTTTCAATACACCCCCCTTAGTTTTTTAAAATGAAAGATTTAGTCACCTATTAAATCTGAAAATGTATTTAATTATCATTTTCATAGCCTATTTAATTATTAAAAATAAATTACATTTCACAAACAAGAAAAAAATCTCCTATATATTAATAGAAAAGTACTCTCACAAGAAAAAGAACTGAGGTGTCGCGCTTACAGAGCTCCTATACTTTTTTTGATAAATGCATTTATTTTTTATTGTTATTTACATAAATATACTAATGAAATATTATGAGCTAAAAAATTTTTCTATTAGTTTTTTAAAATAAAAGATTTAGTCAACTATTAAATCTGAAAATATATTTAATTATCATTTTTATAACCTATTTAATTATCAAAAATAAATTACATTTCACAAACAAGAAAAAAATCTTCTATATATTAATAGAGAAGCACTCTTACAAAAAAAAATCTGAGGTGTCGCGCTTACATAGCTCCTATACTTTTTTGACAAATGCATTTATTTCTTATTTTTATTTACATAAATATGCCACTGAAATATTATGAGCTAAAACTTTTTTCTATTAGTTTTTTAAAATGAAAGATTTAGTCAACTATTAAATCTTAAAATGTATTTAATTATCATTTTCATAACCTATTTAATTATCAAAAATAAATTACATGTCACAAACAAGAAAAAAAAATATTCATTTATTTATCATTTTTCTCATTGCATTTTTAAACTTAAGATTAGTTTAAATTAAATCAATTAGTTTAAAAATATTGCTTTATCTATTTAATGGTATAGTGATATAGATAATAATGTGAAATATAAAATATGTGAATTTGATTTTTAGAAACACAAAAAGACATCAAAACATATTTTACTAGATAAAGCATATTTTACTAGAAAATAAACGCATATTTGAATAAACGGAAAAAATTTTACTTACATATTTTGTTTTATATTTTACTCATAATATTTTAGTGGCATATTTATGTAAATAACAATAAGAAATATGCCACTTACAAACGAATCTTGAATCTCAAATAATAATTTTACTCATAATATTTTATTTAAATTGATTTATCCCGAACATAGTGTGGGTTGATACCTAGTTATGATTTTATTTTTCTAGTGATTAGTCACTTTAGTTTATGTTAATTTTGTAGTAATTCTTTTTAGGGAAATAAAGTGTTAATAGTTTGAATTATTAATATTGTTTCCTCTGGTGGTAAAATATTTATATTCCAAAAACGAATTATATTCATTCTGATCTCCGGTGTCTAAATAAATAGAAATTTATTCTAAATTATTGTACATAGTAATTATTGAGAATAGTTAACGGCTATTAAACGTTGTATTTGTTGTAAATAATTTACGGCTACCATAGAAGACAAATCATCAAGATATGTGGACACTTCGTCAATTAGTACTGGATGCTTGGGAAAATCGAGAACACGTTTTTTAAAAGTTCTTCTAGACATATGAGACTAGCTAGCGCTTTGCTAGTCGTTACTGTTTTTGGAGAAGTGAATATGTTTATCATTTCTTCTAGAGTTTTCGAAAACAAGATATAATTTCTCATGCATTTAGATTTCAGGAACTTAGCTCTTAAATCCTCAAACTCTTATTCTAGGCATGCAAATGCAATTTCGTCCCATGCTGCAGGTCCGGCTTGAAATTGTCTCACTTTTGAGCATGCCCAATAACTGTATTTTCTTGCTACTCAAAATAAAAACTATTTGGCTACGTGCAGCATTACTGGCTTACTGCATAAAGGCCGTAGAGAGACTAGTGGTGTTTTCTTTTTAAAACCTTACTTTTGTTTTGCTTTCTATGCTTTAGTATAGTTTATTTTATAATCACTTTCTAATTTGATTTCACATTCTGTCCACAACATACAAATCTTTAGCATATTTTGGCTTTTCTTTATCTTAAACAAAACGTAAAGCCTCTTTATGACAGTAGCGGTTTCCTACTCCGTTTGAACCATATATTACAGAATGATTTTATTCTTAATATATAAATATAAAAGCAGTTACGTACGCATATATGATTATTTTTGCAGCTAGACAAAATTACTGATTCCAGTACACTTTTGGTTTGTCTATGCCGGGTGGATTTGTGGATGTCTTGCCTTTCTTCACCTAACCATATAAAAATAAAATAAAGCATTGCATGATGATAATTACGTCCTCATCATTCAATCAATAATAGTTCCTCATTTCTACCTGCATGCCTACTGATATATGAGAAATATTTATATAGCGTGGGAATTTGATTATTGTGTAAAGAAAACAAGCGAACGTTGAAAGAAGAATAGATAAATGACCAGACAGAAACTGGTAAGGTCCCAATTGGCGTTACACGAACACAACACAAGATATATGTTTGGTAGTTTAGACTACTTTTTTTTTTTGGGTTTTTCATTGATTTATAAAGAGTACTGAAGCAAAGATTCGGGACAATCCATCCCTTGATACATGGAAGCAAATGACGAAATGGAAAAACATAGAAGAAGTATATTCTCCTATTATTCAGCAACAGAAATAAATGAAGATCCTAGACTGTTCGCGAGATCAATCTAGATAACGAGGATTTGGTTTCCTCTGACGAACGGGCCGGACTGCTGTGGTCGAACCTCTCTCACATTCCCTCGGCCCATCTATACCCTCCCCTCAAACAGCAACCTTGTCCTCAAGGTTTGGAGCAAAGTCGAGAAAGCTCTCTGCAATTTGCCTCTCCTCCTCCCACGTAGCATCATCTGCAGACAATCCCCTCCACTTGATTAACAACTCCACCACGTCCTTCTTACCCGAGCGAACCTTACGCTGCTGGAGCACAGAATCCGGCTGCAAGATAAGGTACCCATTCTCCCTCAGCGGCGGCAGCTCCCCCTGCACCGGTGTCTCTCGGCCAATGTGAGGCTTTAGTAATGAGACATGAAAGACAGGGTGTATGCGGGAACTAGCGGGTAACGCCAAACGATATGCAACAGCCCAACACCTTCTCAATGACCTGAAAGGGCCCAAAAAACTTATGGGCAAGCTTCTGCAAAGTTCGACGAAGAACCGACCGTTGGCGATATGGCTGTAGCCTCAGATACACCCAACCTCCACACTCGAGCTCCACATCCCTGCGTTTTGCATCCGCCAGTTGTTTGGTGCGGTTGTTAGCCCGTTGGAGGTGTTGCTTTAGTTCATCGAGAAGTTGGTCACGGGAGGTCAACTGCTCATCCACTTCCGCAAGCATCGAAGAACCCGCTTCGTACAAAGGAATGGCAGGTGGTGCGCGTCCATAGAGTGCTTGGAAAGGAGTGGTGCCCGTTGAGGAGTGGAAAGTGGTGTTATACCAAAACTCTGCCCACGGCAACAAAGCGCTCCACTGCTTGGGTCGGTTCTGAACAAAGCATCTGAGGAATTGTTCAATGCACCGGTTGACCACCTCCGACTGACCGTCAGACTGGGGATGATAAGCCGTGGACATACGAAGCTTGGTACCAGAACTTCCAAAACTCCTTCCAAAAGAAACTGACAAAAATGGGATCACGGTCACTTACAATGGAACGCGGAATGCCGTGGAGCTTCACAATTGCAGCCACGAACTTTGCCGCCACCACCTTGGCAGTATACGGATGTGCCAATGGAACCAAGTGGGCGGACTTAGTTAGTCGATCCACCACCACCATGATTGAGGTATGACCGTCGGACCGTGGCAATCCATCAACAAAGTCCATAGAGACATCCTCCCAGACTTGGTTCGGGATAGGTAGTGGCTGAAACAAGCCGGCTGGTGCCAGCGACGACGACTTCGCCCGTTGATAAATGTCGCAAGCTGCCACATATTCCTTCACAATCCGATGCATGGCAGGCCAGTAAAAATGTCTTGCCAGTCGGCGGTACGTACGGAGTACGCCCGAATGTCTTCCCATTGGCGTGTCGTGATGCTCATGTAGAAGTTGGGTCACCAAAGGTGAGCTAGGGGGAATGATCACCCGGTTCTTGTAGCATAATAGGTCGTTCCTCCATGCATAAGGACACCCTGGTTTGGAGCGAGCTAGTCGTCCCACACGCTGCATATAGGCATCCTCCTTTGCCAATGCTCGTATGTCGTCCCATAATGACGTATGTTGCACCGAGATAGCATTTAAAACCGGACTCCCTGGAACACGTGATAAAGCATCAGCAACCACATTGGTTTTGCCTAGTTTGTACGTAATCTCATAGTCATAACCCACTAGTTTGCCCATCCACTTTTGTTGTTCAGGAGTTAGGATGCGCTGCTCAAAGAGATATCGTAGGCTGCTCTGGTCGGTTTGTATGAGGAACCTCCTCACAAGCAGGTACGGTCGCCATGTTCTTATTGCCACTACAATGGCCAGCATCTCCCTTGCGTAGGTGGACCACGATCGTTTTGCTACTCCCAGCGACCTGCTCATGAAAGCGATTGGCTTCTCGTTCTGTGACAAAACGGCACCAATAACATCTCTGGACGCATCGGTTTGTATCACAAACGGACTAGAAAAATCTGGCAGAGCCAGTGTCGGAGTAGTGGTGAGTGCCGTCTTGAGAGCCGCAAAAGCCACCTCTACCTCTTCTCCCCATTCGAACCCTCCCTTGTGAAGCAAGTTAGTCAGTGGTCTGGCGATTATCCCATAGTTCTATACGAACTTGCGGTAATACCCAATAAGGCCAAGGAATCCTCGTAACTCGGTGACATTTGTTGGTGTTGGCCAGTCAAGCATCGCTTGGATCTTGGTTTGGTCCACCTTCACACCTTCGTTGGAGATTATGTGTCCTAGGTATTCCAGTTCCCGTTGCCCAAACTCGCATTTCTTGAGCTTCACGGCTAGCCGATGCTTGCGTAAGATAGCAAAAATCTGCTCCACGTGATGCACATGTTCTTCCCATGTCGCACTGTAAACAAGGATATTGTCGAAAAACACTAGCACGAACTGGCGGAGGATATGCCTGAAGATATCGTTCATAAGCGCTTGAAAAGTCGATGGTGCATTGTAGAGCCCAAACGGCATGACTAGGTACTCATAGTGGCCGTTGTGGGTTCGAAATGCGGTCTTATGCACATCTCCAGGAAGTATTCGCACTTGGTGGTATCCCGTAGTCAAGTCCAGCTTAGTGAAGAAAGTAGCCCCATGGAGCTCATCGAGCATGTCATCAACAGTAGGGATTGGAAAACGGTCCTTAATGGTGACTGAATTGAGAGCCCGGTAGTCCGTACAGAACCGCCACGTCCCATCCTTTTTCTTGACTAAAAGCACTGGTGACGAGAAGGGGCTAAGACTTGTGCGAATGATACCAGCCCTCAGCATCTCGTTTACTTGTTTCTCAATCTCATTTTTCTGGAAATGGGCGTACCGATATGGCCTGACATTGACCAGATCCATTCCTTCTTTCAACGGAATGTGATGCTCAATGTCTCTCTGCGGTCGTAGCTGCGTTGGTGGTTGGAAAAGGTCGTCAAACTCTTGGATCAAGGGTCGAATGCCCTCTGGAATGATCCGCTCCTTCTCTGCCGCCTCAGCAATATGTACGGCGAACAGAGATTGCCCCTGACGAGCCTCTTTTTCCATCTCCTGTGGACCGCCGACTTGAAGTTTTGGTTGTATTCCTCTGAGTTTGAATGTCTCCCCTCCCCATTCGAACTCCATTGTTTGCTCTTTCCAGTCACAGACCGTTGGTGCTAGGCACCTCAACCACTGCACTCCTAAAACCATGTCTAATCCCAAAAGAGGTAGAGCGTATAGCGTCATGGTGAAGTCCACTGCTCTGAAACCCACCCTGACCGATTCGAACTTGCTTTGACACTGCAATGGCTTCCCATCTGCCACCTTCACTTCAAACGGTTTCACCAGTGTCGGATCAACCCTCAACTCCCTCGCCGTTCTTTCACTGATGAAATTGTGCGTGGACCCGCTATCGACCAATGCCGTGAGGTGATGTTTGCCGATGCAGGTTGACAAGCGGATTGTCTGTGGTCCACTCCAACCCGTCAGTGCATAGGTGGTGATCTCTGGAACTTCATCATATTTCGGCTCTCCTTCCACCTCTTTGTCTAAGTCACTGTCGTCATCTCCTTCTCCCTCCATGACAAACAGTTGCGGTTGCTTGCACCGATGACCTGGGATATACTTCTCGTCGCAGCTGAAGCATAAGCCTAAACTCCTCTTTTTCTTCAACTCATCCCAGCTCAAACGACGTGGTGCTGACGACGTTGATTCTTTGGTTTTAGAGTCGACTTCCCTGGACGATTCGACCCTGTTACCCGTCGTGGATTGATGGAACCGAGAAGTCGGCATGCCATAGCTCGTCGCTGACGGACCACCACCGAATCTCTTCCTCCCATGTTGCATTTGTTCGTCTTTAAGTCTAGCCAGATTCAGAACCTCCTTGAGCGTCTTTGGCCTAAACATTCGGACGATGTCTGCGATAGAAGAGTTGAACCCTCTAACATAGGTACCAATCAACGCCTTTTGAGTCCACCCCTCTACCTTGTTCTGGAGTCTCTCGAATTCCCTTTGGTAATCTTGCAGCGTCCCCTTCTGCTGAATCTTTGACAGTGCTTCGTCGAAGTCCTCCCCGTCGGTAGGCCCAAAACGGACCCACAACTCTTCTTCGAACACTTGCCAAGTCAAGGAAACCCCGTGTTGCAGCAACCCTTTCGCCGTTGCCTGCCACCACTCATTCGCTTCGTCCTCCAAGTGGTAAGAAGCGAACTGGACCCTCTGTTCTTCCACGGTACCATGGTAATCAAAGTATTGTTTAACTTTGCTCACCCATGACGTCGGATCACCTCCCTTGAATCGTGGAAACTCAAGCTTCACCGACCTCCCACCTGCGAATGGATTAGTGTTGTCCGTTCGAAACTACGCCCGATTGGTGTCTCCTCGTCGCTCTAAACGTTGAGCACTGCCTCGGTCTTCCTGGCTACTCATCACCGATTCTGCTAGACGGTTGACGGCGAGTTCCAATGACTGAAACTTTTCCGCCATGCCCTCTCGCATCTTGACGATCTCGTCCTGCATATCCCCAGGTTAGCCTCCAAGTCTTCGATTCTCTCCTTGTTACCCATGCTTGACACCACGCCAGTGGTCCGGATCAAGCCCCTCTGTTACACCGCTCTGATACCAATTGGTAAGGTCCCTATTGGCGTTACATGAACAAAACACAAGATATTTGTTTGGTAGTTTAGACTACCTTTCTTTTTGGGTTTTTCATTGATTTATTAAGAGTACTGAAGCAAAGATTCGGGACAATCCATCCCTTGATACATGGAAGCAAATGACGAAATGGAAAAACATAGAAGGAGTATATTCTCCTATTATTCAGCAACAAAAATAAATGAAGATCCTAGACTGTTCGTGAGATCAATCAAGATAACGAGGATTTGGTTTCCTCTGACGAACGGGCCGGACTGCTGTGGTCGAACCTCTCTCACATTCCCTTGGCCCATCAGAAACTGTATTTTTTCTCTTTTCAAAATAGATCTCTGTTCGAAACCTAACAAAAATTTGGTCATCTAGAAACTTAGAGAAGTTATTTGGAGAAAATTTGTGTACAGTTTTTATAAATTTTCCAAATTTGTTATTGATTTTTTTAATAAATATTTTATGATTATTATTGATTGTCATGGATTTACATTAACTTATTTTCCTTCAAAAATTTATTTTTAAAGATAAAATAATTTTAGAAAAATGTCAGTGGAAAGATTTTCTCGAAAAAAGTAATTGATGGAGAAATTTTTTAAAAATAATCTCACTTTGAAGAAAATGAGATGTAAGCATTCTTGAATCTCAACAAAGAGGAAAAAACTAAAAACTGAAGAAATATGATAGTAATACCGAGTATGTGGACATATGCAATGAGAACTGGAAGTCAATGACGATTTAAACATGTTAAGTAAACAATATTTTATGGTATCTTGCTCTTTCGTTTTTATAATTATCGCTTCCAAACTTTGTTGAGAATTATGAATGTTATGAAAAAAAAAACATTAAAACTATGAGTTAAATTAGAAAACCTAACAAACACACGCAATAACCTTTGACTTTAGAAAAAAAAAAAAAACGATATGTACTTTAACATTGGACTAATGTTAAAGACATAATTTGTATAATTGATATGACAATACCCAAGTACTTTAACAATACATAATATTTATCAATTTACGTGACATTATAAAAAAAACTAGGTGATAATTTGTAGTATAAATTAAAAAAAAAAATTGTTTATCAAGGTACGAAGAATAAAGTAAAATATTGTATGGGCTATACTTTTTATTTAGGATTATACCCGGTCGAATAAGGAAAAGTATTGTATGGGCTTGTCGCTTATGACATTTTCCTTCCATTTCAATATCGATATAGTTTGAGTGAGATAGTTTTGGGCTTCCACCTGATTTTTTTTAGTTTGGTCCAATAACAAAAAAAAGGATGCATAAATACAATTTTGAGTTAATTGAGGCAATTTTTCTAAAACTAAAATCACATTGAAAAATTATAAACAAAACATTGGTTGCCAGCTTATGACATAATGAGGGCAAGAATATTAGATCGAACTTGTAACATAATGAGGGCAAGAATATTAGATCGAACTTGTAAAAAGGATTTGGATTTTGTTAAAAAGAGGAGAAAAATAATGTTAAAACTATGAGTTAAATTACAAATAAGTTGAAAAACTAAGTAACAATAGACATTGTAGAAGTTGTTTAAGTTGGACTTTATTTATGAATGATGTGGTGAATATATATATCAACGTAGTTACCAACAATATGGCTCTTGAAAAACATTATATTTTGGGGAGTCTTTATAAATCTCTCGCCCCCTCCCCCCAACCCAATAGTTGGGAGGAGGGAGATGTCGATCGTCTCCCCAAATGGCCAAATCCGTATAACTTCGTCCACAAACTAAATTTTGTTCGAGAATACTGGAGAAGCTGAAAATTCTGGTCCCCATGTTTTCTAGTTACACTACAAAATATGACGTCGATGCACGTTTTGTAGCTATCGTACTAGTACATAATTCACTTTTGGTCACTCATGTCACCTCATGCACAGCCTTGGATTCATAAATTAAACTGGAGTTTGAAAAGTCAAAATGTACATGAGAATTAATCTTCTTCCTTTTTGTTTTTTTTTTCAAGTCAGTCAGTTATTATATTATTATTCGTCCACTGCATCGCGAGATAGCAAGAAAGATATGTAGGATGTGAATAATTTAGACGCATACAGGTGTTCTTTAATTTTTAGGATCACATGAATTGTGATGAAATCAAAGTTCGGTGCTCGCGGTGGATATTATAAAATATGAAAAACACTTCTGGTCAAACCTTTAATGAAAAAAAAAACAAAAACAAAAAGTCGAATATTGCTTTTAAAATTTTCAGGTATATGGAGTTTTCGATAACCAATATGTAGATTTAGCCTGGTTTGCTGGATTGATTGTCTTTGATCCTTTGTATGTTCCAGTTGTACTATCTTCAATATAATCTTTTCGTGAAAAAAAAGAAAGGAGTTTTCGATAACCAAAAACGCTTCAGGGTTAGGCATAAGGCAGTCATAAACTTAAGCTGTTAGTATTATTGTTTTAACGTACTACTTGCTGGTTCTTTTCTAGGACTGGCTATTGTTTTAACGTACTACTTGCTGGTTCTTTTCTGGGACTTGCTATTGTTTTAACGTACTTCTTGCTGGTTCTTTTATGGGACTGGCTATTGTTTAAACGTACCACTTGCTGGTTCTTCTCTGGGACTGGCTATTGTTTTTTTTTTCTTTTTTTGTTGTTGTTTAAGTTACCTTTACTAGCTATTACGGATACGAGATAGTAAGAAAAACACAATTTTAGTTGTGATATATGTAAAGCTGATTCTAAACGATATGATCTCAGTCCGAATGATTGGTCAATTTTAAATTCTTCTGTTGTTCAATTTACGTGACGTTAGGTTGTCCACTTCTATCCTCGAAGACTCCAGCTCTGCACAAAGACATACATACGCATATGCATGTGTCATGTATTTTTGTGTGTATATACGCACTAAAAAAATCAAAAATATACATACAGTATATATATGAGGTTTTTTTTTTTTTATAACTCAAGATAAATCTCTACACTTATGGAAGGGTCCGAGACTAATATTTGGAGGAGGTGCAGCCAATGGCGGACACATGTTGACCGTGGGTGTAGCACGTGCCCCACTCTAATTTTTGTTTTTCCTTGAATAAATAATACAATATTTATTTATATATCCCTTAATTTAGTTATTAATATTATTAGTGCCCCATACTAAATATATGTCTGCATCCGCTCCTAGATGCAGCTTACGGATAGATCCTCTTTCCGAGTATTCAAATGGCCCGTAAGCAAGGACCATATCCATGTAGCTACATAATAAATGAGTAGTAATTACACATCTAGGGAGAATTGATTCTTAGTCTGGACCAACAGGGCAACTCTTCCATCCAAATGGGAACCACTAGTCCACCACCACGTGGTTTATATATATATATGAGGTGATACAACTTTTTTTTGTTTCGAGATATACTGTATAGGGTAATTTCGTGAAATTTAAATACATCTTTTTAATAATACATCGAGTGATTTAAGAAAATAATGATCGTTCTATCCGTTTTTTCAAAAATTTAAATATAGTAAATCGATATCAGATAATCCACAAGGAGAGACGTCTTTCTTGCCAAGTTGCCAACTATAGATCACAAAAAATGCAACTGTCACCATATCGTAGAACCAGCTTATATCTCTATCTCTATTGGTCTTTTTTACTTTGTTTGGTAATTTTTGTTAAATTGTTTGGTAAATATAAAAACGCTTAAAACACGGAAACACAGAATAAATTTTTTGTTCAAAATTTTCTAATAATTTCCAAATTTTAATCTCCTATATCTCTGCGCAATTTTTCTTCTCCTAATGCATCGGAGAGATAGATATCCTTCTGAGTTCTTGCATTGTTCAGGTACTTTCTATCTATTTATTTATTAATCCGACAAAACAAATGTTACATGTTTTGGCATCAGTTTTCATGAGACTTTATAATTACGAATGAATCTGAATCACGTTATTAGTATTATTGCAAAAAATCAAATTTTAAAATTTTTGAGATGTTTGCGTATACGTGCTTAAGATTGAATAGCAATTATAAAGCTCAAGAATCTGATTAAGATGATCTTGAATTCTTGATGATGGTGATGATCTTTTTCGCTTTCGTAATATGAGTAGTTGTAGGAAAACTATCTTTACCAATTTAGATCCATTAAATACGCATCTATACATGTGTCATGTCTAATATGTGTACACATATATGTGTAGAAGAAATTCAATTCTGACGAATAGATAATTGATTAATGTTTGTTTTATATTTGCGTGTGTGTGTGTCATATACATTATATACGGGGAAAATGAAAAGGAAACGTCCAAATACCAAATAAATAGAATATGAAATTTAATCTAATTAAAAAAGTTTAATTATGAATCTAATCCTTTGACGGGGACACCATTGGTTTGTTTTTTCCTACTAGCTAGAACCAAAACATTTCGTCTCAGTGTTGTTTACCAATATTTATAAATGGTACACACTAATTGAATATACAATATTCAGAGAAAAAAAATCCGCAGTAACCAATTTTGACGACATAGAGTAGTTGTCAATTTTGAAGAATTAGAGGTTTGGAACTAGCTAGAGAAGAAGATTAATATGTTTTTGCTTCTGGTAGTCTATAATTTCGTTTGTAGGTTAGAGTTTTTGAGTTCGATTTGATTTTTGGTTTATGTCGATTGGTTGGATTGTAGATTTGTAGTTAAGGGTATTGTTATGTGGGGGGAGATGCTCTATTTAGTTCTAAACGATTTTGAGTTTGAAACCTATCGCATTATTCGGATTTATCCATATCTTTTGATTTTAAACCTGCAAAAAAAAATGGTCGCAAGATCCTACGAAAAACAAATTCTTAAACGCGGCTCTTAATTTGTATGCCATTTTTTAATTGTAAAATGGCAAATATGACTTAAACAATAGTGGTCGAATGTCAATATTTGAATAGATGGTCATTTAACTTTAACTAAAACGACAATATTTAATTTTTCAAAAAGTTAACAATACTATTGTAATTTAACAAAGAACTTTTTGAAAATGCTATTGTCCAAAATTAGATTAAAGAAATAAAGATTTTGAATTGAAAAGTCTTTCTGCAACTTTTTTAAATGTAGCTACAATATTTACGTTTTTCTACAAATTTCTTTTTGTTTGCTTCTTAATTTTAAAACATGTTGACCTAAATAAATACGTGTTTTTAACAAAAATAAAAATAAAAATAAATAAGTGTTGCGTATGAAGAAGGATCCAGTCATCAAGTCTATCTCCCAATCCCATACCTTAAATCTTTGATATTTAGGGTCCACCATTGATATCATGATATGCTTGAATTGTTAATTACGATCTAACTTTTCTTAACAAATGGTAAATTGCTTTTCAGCCATACTTAAAAACAATAAAACATACATGCATTTCATTTTCAGTAGTCAACATGTTCAATAATTTACTAAATGTACTATCCAGATAGTACCGGTCCTGATAAACTTTTTTTTTCTTTTCGGGATCTCATGATGATGTTATTGATGTATTTTTAAATCGTCCAAATATATTTACAAATATCATTTAAACCATCAAGTTGACAAAAGAAAACAAATATCATGAAAATGAAAGTAAATTTAAATTTTTAAAATGGAACAATAGTAAATATAACAGTCATATAAAATAATAAATTAGAAAACATAATTTCCTTTGATATGTTGTCTCCTTGTTACTCTTTCAATATTTGCTTTCCCATCTAAATAGTAGTTGTTTTACGTAGAGCCACTTAATAATATTAGGGGTCCATACATGTGCATTATAATAAACACGTGTAGAAACATAGCTAGCAATTAAGTCTGTTTCCAATTATTTTTACAACCACTTTTTTTTTTTTTAACAACAGCTTACAAGATTGACTCAAATTATCACAACCACTTTATAAACTGTGTTTTAAGATGTCTAAAAAATTAAGTTTTTTTTTTTTTTTTTTTTT
>NC_025699.1:26121657-26143742 GCF_000633955.1 Camelina sativa
TTTTTTTTTTTTTTTTTTGTAATACTAGGTTTAGCAGTAGTTGATTTTAATATCTGGAAGTTCAAAATGTTTATAACACATAATTAATTTCGTACAGTAAACCAAACAATTTTTTTAACAGGCGACACTATTTGGATAATTTATCTAACTTAACTCAAATCAGCAAATTCCAACAACAAATTAGAGTCGTCCTATAAAACGTTTTCATTTATCCAAAAATTAAAACAGAAAAAAAATATACATCACTAGTTATGTAGTAATTGTTTGTATTTTGATTGTTTCGTTAATTTCAATGTAAAGCATTTCTAGAATAAAAAACAAAAATAGATGTTGAATAATAAAAATAGTAGTATATTTTATTTTATTTTATGTGAGGTCAAACAACATTTACATATATATATGGAAAGAAAAGAAAGTATTATTGTAG
Source organism: Camelina sativa (assembly GCF_000633955.1). Lineage (NCBI taxonomy): Eukaryota > Viridiplantae > Streptophyta > Magnoliopsida > Brassicales > Brassicaceae > Camelina > Camelina sativa. The sequence continues at coordinate 26,122,085 of NC_025699.1, forward strand.
TTGCAACGTGAAAAAACACAGCTTCTGTTCTCCAATGATACAGGTCTCAAAAGACTCAAAACTCTGTCATGTCTCAATTCCATGAATTATTTATTTAATCATTCTGCTTTCTGTAAGTTTATATATAAATATGTATTTTTGCTTAACGTAAACCTGTGCTTACCTCGTATTACTTGCTCTCTTCTCAGGCTTAATAGTTCTCTGCAGATAGCTGTAGAAGAATCAGAAGCCGAACAAGAAGAAGAAGAAGAAGAGATCGATAGAAACAAGATCCGAGGTTGAGCCATACTAGTCCCTTCATTGATCATCAGTCTATAGAATCACATAAAAAAAAGATGGGATTCTGGTCATTGTTGGAGGTGGCTTCTATGCCGGTTATTCAAGTTCTCATCATGAGTATTGTGGGAGCTTTCTTGGCCAGTGATCGTTGCAAGCTCTTCCCTATTGAAGCCCGCAACTCCATGAACAAGGTAATCCAATTGAATGGTTCTTTGGATCTCTGAAATAACTATCAAACAATCGAAGATTTGTTGACTTGGAAATATTGTTAGGTGGTGTTTGTACTATTTGCACCGGCTCTCATGTTTGCCAATCTAGCTCGGACGGTCACACTTGAAGACATCATCTCATGGTAATCATTTTTGTTTCTTACCTTTGTGGTAACTCAGTAAAAAAAAACGGTGAAAGATAAATCTTCAACTGTAATATTTTCTTGTGAGTGAATTTAAAGGTGGTTTATGCCGGTGAACATGGGACTTACATTCCTAATCGGAGGACTTCTTGGGTGGATAGTTGTAAAGATTCTGAAACCACCTCCTTATCTTGAAGGTCTTATTATTGCAACTTGTTCTTCAGGTAACACCACAAAATTATTTTGAGACAGTAAACGTCATCATCATCATCATTGTCAGTATGTGTCAGATATTTCTTTGCAATGTTCTGGTGGAGAAACAAAATTCTATTTTGGTTAATAGGAAACATGGGGAACCTACCAATCATCCTAGTCCCAGCAATCTGCGATGAGGACAAAAGTCCATTTGGTAACAGGAGTGTATGCAGAACCGTTGGTCTCTCTTACGCATCTTTCTCCATGGCAGTATGTAATGTTGACACTTTCTTTTTTTGTTACAAAGGTATTGGTATGAAATGAGGAGAAAAGAGAAGCAAAATTGAATTCTATATTGCTTATTGTGCAGCTAGGGGGTTTCTACATATGGACATACACATTCCGGCTGATAAAAGGGTCAGCAATGAAAATTCAAGCCATGGAAGAATCTGAGAAAGCAGTAATCAAATCATCCAATAATGACTTAGAGGCTGATCAAAAGACCCGTCTCCTTAATGCACCCGAAGACAAATTGGTAAAGAAAGGGACAGGGTTTTGGAGTAAAGGAGTAAACTTCCTCCATGAGATATTGGAGGAACTTCTCGCACCACCTACGCTCGGTGCAGTAAGTTCATTTTACTGACTAGCACTGAGGAATATACCAAGAGTGAATGAATTAACCAATGTGACATGTTTGATGCTTTCAGATTATCGGTTTCATCTTCGGTGCAGTTAGCTGGCTCAGAAACCTTATCATAGGTGATGATGCTCCTTTACGAATAATTCAAACCACTGCAAAACTTCTTGGGTAGTTACCAGAATCTTTGTCATTAATTACCTCCTAACCATTTGCATCTTAAGTTACTAACCTAACCGATTGTGCAGAGATGGTACCATTCCTTGTATGACTATTATACTAGGGGGCAACCTTATTCAAGGTAAATCCCTCAATATACAGCTCCTATTTCACTATCAGTTTAAACAAAAAACTAAACTTAGAAACTTACTGTGGTTCAAATCGAACAGGTTTACGTTCCTCGGCAGTCAAACCGGTGGTTGTAATTGGAATAGTCTGTGTTCGGTACATAATTCTCCCAATTATCGGTATAGGCGTTGTACTAACAGCTGCGAGTCTAGGATTACTTCCAGAGGATCCATTGTTTCAGTATGTTTTGATGCTTCAGTTCACTCTCCCACCTGCCATGAATATCGGTTAGTCATAAATCATCAAGTGAACTGAGTTCATGCAAATCTAGAAAAACTAAAAGAACAATATTAACAAGGAAAGACAAATTGAAACTTACAGGTACCATGACTCAGTTGTACAATGTTGCGCAAGACGAGTGCTCAGTTCTCATGCTATGGACATACTTGGTCGCTATACCGGCCCTCACCGTATGGTCCACCATCTTCCTTCACTTGTTAGTCTAGGGAACCTGCAACTCTGCGTGAGCACAAGAAGTTTCTATCTCTCTACTACTAGAAAGACCATGGGGAAAACAGATGCCCAAGCTCTGTCAAGGGATCTTACCATTCTGTATGATCATAGCTTGATAGATTCTTTTGGTTGCATTTGTACCTTTCTGCAAGTCTACATTTTTCCCCATCACCCCATTTGTAACGCAAATATTGTATCACGTATTACATCAATATAATGTAAAAGCATATGGTCAAGAAATCAGATGACCAAAATTGATGCACAGCCACTCACATCCATCTATAGATAACATAAATGATGATACAATGTCTTTGACTTCGATAATGAACACAAAGAGGTAACAAACGTAAAACCACCTAAACTCTTGACATTGGTACACAAGTGAAAGTAAAACTACACGGTTTGAGAGTTTTACAAGAGAGTGAGTTGGAGTTTTGGTCGATTAGGCTGAGGCTCTACTACCTCCATGTGAATCCTCACTGTTTGCAAGACACTGTAAGATAAACTTCCATCCATCTTAACAATCTTCTGCTTCTCCTCATCTACGTACCAGTCACCAGCACCTTTCTCACCCTTTGCTGTTAAATAAACAGGTCCTTCGATTCCATACCTGCATAAATTCATAACAAGTGTAAGAAAACAGAATGTGCTAATAGCCAATCCTTTGGTTGGTACACTTTGCACGTAAAATGCCAATTGCAAAGTTTTCCGTGTCTCGAGTTATAATCTTTAACGGCAAGACATAGTGGCTACGGAAGTAAGAGGAACAGCTGGAGAACATGGTAGATAGTTTATGAAGCTACACTTGATACAAATGCAGATAGGCAAAAAATGGAGAACGTACTTTGGGACGAATACTATAAAACCATTAGATCTTATCTTCACTACTCTTGCCTCTGCATCTGTGGGTCTGCAACATAAACAACACAGTTTCTCTTATCCTTTAGTCTACCGGTCCATGCCTTTAGACGCAAGTACGATTCATGAAAAAAAGACGATCCATACCGAGTTCTGAAGTAAATAAGAGTGTGCAGCTCTACTGAAGCTCGACTTGCCATTTGGGCATTCCTATGCCGATAGTTCAAATCTGAAGCAAGTCAATGAATTAGAATACTTAACTCTGATGCATTAGTAAAAGACAATTCATCCAAGATCTTTAAGAAAACAAAAATGGACAGTTGAGTTTTAGCATCTTCTCCTTATCGTCAAATCAGGAAGGGACAAAAGACTAAGTTTACAAATTTTGTCAGAGCACCCAAGGTGCTGGAAAATAATAAACCCTTCAATAATCCACAGAGGGTAAGTAGACTCTTACTATCAGCCACGCTAGTAAGTTGAGGTCTGTCTTGGAACACTGTTGGAAGCTTGTATATTCCTAATGATGCCGCAAGTAACCTATGCACAAAGACATCTAGAACCAGGGAAAGAAAAAAGTTTATAGCATCTAGCAGGTGAAAACAAAAGAAAGACAAGAGCAATTTTCACTTACCGGCATATCTCCGGATAGGGGATGTAAAATGAGTATACAGGGGTGCTGCAAGCCCATAATGATGATATTCGGGAGGAGTGAGATCCCCACTACAGAAGTACACAGCCTAAGAAGTACCATTTAAAATGTTCAATATGGCGACATCCTGTGAAAATCACCAGCAATATAACTACTCATTCATGACGGAAGCATTACCTGTGTCATGCACCTAGTTGCCAATATCCTGATGAGCTTATTGAAATATGGATCCTCACCCTGTAGAATTACGATTTTGTTAAGATTGAGCAAAGAGAAAGAAAGCAATTTGAAACAAGGAAGCAAGTACTTAGCCAAAACTGAAAATTGCATTTATTTATGAGTAGAATAGAACCCAAGAGGTGCTCAGAATAGCAAGAAGTGGCTGCAATAAAGACGGTGCAGAAAAAAATAAACTCACCACAGCTCGGTCCAATGAATCAGCTAGAGCTTTAGATGAAGAGACATCTAAAGTAAGCCCAATAGCTGCAGCAGTACGCAACAGTGGTTCAAGCATTTCTCTTGTTGGAGTAGGATGACGCCTGCATGAATAACCAAACCAGAGATACGACGAATTACTACTATTTATAACAGAAAATGCAACAAATGCCTGAAAGAACTAAACACATCCTCAACAGCTACTTGGGATCCCACAATTTTTATTTGCTAAATATGCACAACAGTACCCAGTCTAACAAAAAATTTCACACAAACACAATGGTAAACAATTTATGTAACCAGTAGAGCAGTATAAGCATCTTTAGCAATTGAAAGCTAAGTTGGTCACATCTACGGAAAAATTGAAATCAGTTTTATGCCGAGAAAACCTTCAACACAAACGGAATGATTGCTATCTTCGAGAAACAGACCACCAAATGTAAGAGAAAGCCATTAAACCTTCAAGAACAATAGCAAACTTTACCTTAATAGTGAACAAGAAGGGAATAATTTAAGGATTTGTCCAGCGACTGAAACATTTGCAGCAAGCATGAATTCCTCAACCATTTGGTTTGCTTCCCGAATCTGATACATGCCTGTGCAAAATACAGAGTCATGGTGACGAACAACAAACATATGAATAAATGGAATACATTAGAGGCGGTTGTACTTGGTGGGTTTTTGGGTAACAAAGACTAAGAAAATATCGTTCATATTCATCAAGAAGAAGCAAATTTTGCACAGAGAACATACCAATGTCAAGAGGATCATGAGTCTCGGTATCAATCTGAAATTTGACTTCAGCAGAAGCAAGAGTCAAGGCTCCCCTATCAATACGCCTTTGCCTCATTATCTACAGGTACAGGTTTCAAAAAGCAAAAAACAAGTCACAATATTGTGTTCTTTCTATGATTTCTGTAACATATAACAACATGTGCGAGTAGGTCTTAAACCTTTGCCAAAGTATTCATGTTCCTCAAATCTGTAGTCAGGGAGTCTGTCAATCGGCTGCCAGAAAGTAATTACATTTGTCAATCTTGGAACATAATGTAAAGATGGAATCTCAAACAACTCTACAGTTAACAACAATATAACATAAAATTCATAAATACATTATTAGACAGGTTATTTTTTCTGAGCAAGAAGAGCAATTATTTTTTAGCAATTATTGTTACCATTTTTCCCACTGTCAAACTAGAGGGTATGAAACGTAAGAATTTTATTGAGCAGAGGTAAGCTTCTAAGCAAACAAGGCAAATCTATAGTAAAAAAAGAATGTACCTGTCATCCATCCGAGCCTGAGCTTCAACATAGGACAATGCTGCAGAAGACTTGATTATACTCTTCGTGAATCTCGTTGAGATAATCTCGGCGTCAGGGCTCATTTCCTAAATATATGAATTACGCTTAAGCAAACAGTTTACCAACTAGCTAATATACCTCGCAGTGACAATTGAAAATATATAAAGCATACCCAAATAACCGAGAATGCAAGCCTTTCCACATCAGCTCTAAGCGAGCAAATATCTGCAAGCAAAACCGTGTTTCATGAGTGCATTAAATACCATACAAAGGGAATGTATTCTCTAAGCAGATATTACCTTCAGTTAAAGGCTTGGGAAGCATGTCAATACGACGCTCAACAAGGTAGACAGATGTGCCTCTTTTTGATGCCTCATCATCCAAAGGAGTACCAGGGTGAACAAAATTTGTTACATCAGCAATGTCTAAAATCACGGTTAAGGATATGCTATATAAATTCACTCCCAGGATTTGAAGAGAATACAACGGAACTAGCTAAAATTTATAAAAGAGACTGAATACTAAAAGACATTAAACAGATCACCTAAAATGCACTTTTGGCACTAGATATTATGATAATATCAAACTATGAAGCAAAACGGTAACAGAAGCCATTTCTTTGCATTTGTTAAATATACACCACAAAACGATTTGTAACTTTCTGTGGACTCTAGGATACGGACTCCAAGTTCAAAGTTCCCGTTTGGAAGTGATGTACAGTGTAGTGCATCATCAATATCCTTGCAACCTGTTAGCCCCACAAAAAAAAGTTAATCTGCTTATACACAACTACCGGAAAACTCTGGAAAATATTTAATTGGCAATCATATACTATCAAATGAGTAGAGAACTATAGGTATGTACCTGGAGGGTCCACACTAAAGACAAGCAAATGTCGTAAGTCTTGCCTAACAGGATTGGATATGTCTTCAGAAGATACAGACCAGGGTAAGGGTGGCAAGCATGCCAGAACTTGAGAAGAGAATGGCGAGTAGTCAACATCATTCTCTATCAACACAACCTGCAGCATCCACAAAGAAAAAGTATTGATGTTATGTCCAGTTATCAATAACAATTACTTCCCTGATAAAAAAGAAAACCAATATACTTGTCCTCCTACTCTTGCCCTCCTATCCTAACTCCAACTAGAACAGAACCCAGTAATTTAATATAATGTTGTTACCTCTGTTTCAGTTTCCCTGTCGCCTATCTTGCCGATTAGTCGTACATAATGACCAGAAGGATATCGAGATTGACGGTCCCAGGAATCAACTGCCACTACTATCCTCATATCCAAAAGGTTCTGCAGCTGTCGAGTATTAATGCGAATCTTGGGAATTCTGCGATCTTTTGAGACAAACAAAGCATGCACCGTTCCACCACTACCAGCCGGTAGTGACATCGGTTCAAGAGATCCACAATAGCTGCACAATATCATGCAAATTAGGAACCATTATCCAGAAATCACGGCTTGAATTAGACTCAAAGAGTACGATAAAAATAAGGAAATAATTGCACAGACAAAAGACACTGAATCAAGAGTATTAAAGATAATCGCCCTGTCACATATGTAGTCACCAGAAACAGGTACCTCTAAGAAGAACATATCAAGACGTCTGTTAACATGATCTCATACGGTATATTTTTTTGAGTCGTTAAGAAAAAATAAGCAAGAAAACCGGGTGATTATTAAGTAATGAACTTACGAGTGCCAATTTCTACGGATAACACCGACTACACGGCCTGATGGACGAGCAGGGGTAGCATTTTTATCCCCCAAAGTTTCCTGGGATAAATTTGAGCTTCTAGGAGCATCATCAGCACTGTTGGGAGCTAAATGAACAGTATCGTCCTCTTCTTCATCATCTGCATTTGAATTTGATAAGTGAAAGAAAGATAAGTTTAACACAACTTCATGCAAGCAGATTACTAGTCTTAAGTTCATGTAGATATTAAAAGAAACCTTCTTCAGCTATAGATAATGCCTTTTCCGCTTGCCATTGATCTCGAGGCAAGAGTTCGACCGCAACAATATCACCATCGAAAGCCCTATTCATGTTGCTGCGCCCATAGATAATTATCTCTTCGCCAATGCTCTCGCTTCCAACATAAGCTTCGAAAGGATTGAAACGATTGACTCGGAGTTTTCCTTGGTGATATATTCCACGATGTAAACCAGCAGTAATCTCAGACATGGGCTTATGCTGCAGGCAGGTGAAAAGAACAAAATTGGAGACAAAAGTTTGATGGCAGTATCTAGTTACCAAAATCTGAGACTGAGAAACAAGTATGTCATCTCCATTACCTCTTGGTATATAAGTTTCCTCTTCGAAGGTCTAGAATCATCTGCATCTTCCATAGTTACGTCTTCGTTGGTTGGTTGTGCAAGCAGATCCAGCAATTCAGGTTGTTCAAGTGATTTAACAAAAGCCTCAACTGATACAGACACATTCATTGATAAACTTCAGATTCAAATAGCAAAACCGAGCTTTGATATCTAGATTGAAAAAGTAAAAGTGATTTACATACTTGTCTCTGCAGATATGCCTTCTTCAGTAGCCTTGCGTTTATTTTCCCTGTCATTAGTTACAAGTAACACCTGAGATGTAACCCCTAGATGCTTCTGGTACCATAACGTAGCAACGCGAATAGCTGAATTCAAGATAAATTCCAAAGTTGTTAAACATTTTCTATGAATTGATACATCATCAAGGAAGCAACAAGATGTTAGCAAACAAAGAAGGTGATTAAATAAGTAAATAAAAAAACCTCTATCGTTGTGGTCATTGGCACTCTCTTTCTCCATAGCCTGGACATAAGTATCCCTGTGGAGAGTTTAGTAGAGGTCAGAAAAAAAAGTGTTTACAGCTTGGTAAGTTCCAGTGATCATAATGAGAGTATATAATCAAATATAACAAACAGCATTTTCCCTAATCATTGAATTCTTCAGTTCACCTAAATTCTGAGGAATCTAAAAGCTCTAAAACTGTCTTACTTGTGGACATGATTGGAGAAAACATAGAATTGCCTCGTTGGATTGCTGCAGAGAGCTCTGATTCTGTTGTAAACAGATCTGTTCCTGTTCTTAACCTCGTCCAACACCACAGATAGAACAACAACATTGTCTATAGCCGGATTCTCCAACAAATCAATCTACCAAAACAAAAGAACACATTAATTAACTAATACTATCCACAAAACAATACCCAAATGTGAAAGCTCAGAGATAATTAAAAAAAAAAAAATTACTTGGTGAAGAACGACGTTGGTATCAAGAACGAGTAACTTAGGGGAAGACAAACGAGCAGCTGAAGTATCACAAGACTTGCAAGAAAAAGCTCCACAGTATATGTCATCTCTTAGATAAACCTCTCTCACTTGCTGTCGCAGAGACACCACCAAAGAGACAACAAAAACAAGTTAAAATAACGAAACAAATAAAAAAACTAAAAAATCGGAAGGAAGAAGAAGAAAAAGCATAGAGAGAGACCTTTTGTATTTTGCCTCCTCTGGTTTTCTTATTGAAAACTTTGCTCTGCAGCATCTTCAATTCCGATTTCGCCGGTGAAAAATTTCAGTCGTCAGAACGAAACACGGAGACGGAGAAGCTTTTCAAAAAGCCTTTAAACCTAAAGCCAAAGCGACGACTCCTAAATTTTTTTCAATTTCAAGCTCCCCTTCAAGAAATGAAACGACGTCGGCTTAATCCGGTTTAGTTATCTTTTTTCCCAACCGGCTCAATTTGATTAAACCGGTTATTCTAAAAAAAACACAATGGTTATTCTAATAATTGTGTTAGAAGAAGAAGACCTAAAAGGTTAATAAACGCATTGGCTCGGCTCGGCCGTACGGGTTAGGGCAATGAAGAAAGATCCTTAAACCGCAGCAGCCTCAGACAAAAAAAGCTTAGCATTAAAATATTGACACAACTAGTGATTCTAGTAGATCACTGTGGTGTAGATTTTTTTCTCGAAAATAATAATTAATAAAAATTTGTTAGAAGAAGATTCAAAAGCAAAAACGCGTTATTGGACACAATAGGGGTGTAGTGTGACTTGTGAGGGCAAAGGGGGAGGAGGAGGAGGAGGAGGAGGAGAAACTCGCCGGACACGGGAGATCCCTAAACCGCAGCCTCAGACAAAAGCTTCGTATCCATCGTTGACTTCACCCTCAGGTTAATATTCTAAAACCCCTTCTCCTCTCTTATCTATTGATTCCTTATATTCGATGATTGATTTGATTGATTCGTCCTCCTCCTCCTCCTCCTCTGTTTTTTTTTTTTTTAATACACAGCTTGATCATCATCATCATCATCTCTGTCTCTGTTCGGATTCTCCTTAATTGATCCGGACCATGCCGCCGAGATGCTGTTTCCTCCGCCATCTATTCTTCTTACTACTGGTTCTCTCACCATGGACGCCTTCTTGCGGCGGCGCTGCCGACGAGTCGACGTATCCGCTCGCTGTAACTCGTGTCGACTTCAGAAGTTTACAAGAATTCATTAAGTGAGTTCCTTCCTTCCTCCCTCTACATCTTTAGAACTAAGACATATAGTATTTGATTCTGGTCACAGACAGTTTTAGGTATTTGAAAACGTGATGGAACTAGTGACTTAGGGGTTTGGTTACTTGTTTGATGTTTTGATTTCTTCTCTATGTGGGTTACTGGTTGTGATGTTATCTAATTTTCTACTCAGTGAACCTTCAAAGCCAACAACAAGTAGAGGACATACACAGCCAACAGAGCCAAATACCAACTTTGTTGTTGATCGTGATGGGAAAGTGTCTTTAAAGCAGCAAGCATCAAAGCAAACAATATGGTCCTTCTCAACAGGATCCCCATTGTATTCGTTATATCAGGCTCCTCTAGGTGCTAATAACAACACAGAAAATGCTACTGAGATAAGTCGTCCTTTGATAATAGTAGATTATGTGGACAGCTCTACGGCGGCTACGGTTGATGGCTATCATAATTGGGTATGAGAAAAACAAAAAAAAAAGACTTTGATAATTTTATGCATCTCTCATTTATACATTGCTGGCATTATGTTAATACATATGTGACATTTTCTCTGTTGAATTGCAGGCAGTTGGGGACTTTTTTAGGCAGAAGCCACTTGTAACGGATGGTGGTGTGACTCTTGGGTCAGAAACAACTACTGCCTATTTGGTTGATGGTGAATCAGGGAGGCTAATCCATGTTTACAAATCAACCCATTCTTCTGAAGATACTAAACTTAATAATGCTCTGGTGAAGCCCACTAGCAATGTAGATTTCCTGAAGCTACCTCTTCTTATCAGGCGAACAGATTCCAAACTAGAGCATTTTGGTAATGCCACTGGAAAGCTTGCGTGGAATTTTACGGTTTCTCACTTCAGAGCTGCTTTTCTATGTGACCCAGTTTTCAATTCAGGCTATGACCTCGGTCCTAGAATTCAAACTGGAATCTATATGCCATTGCCATGTGGATCACAAATTGACGTTCCTGGCCCAGAACTTGTTATTAGGGTCCCCTATGATGAGCCAATGAAAGTGAAAATGCTACACCTTGAGAGCGAAAACAGCATCATGCTTTCTGAAAGATCCATTGAAGCAAGGAAGTTACAAGAGCAACATGGGCAAGAACATGGATATGTGTTTGGAAAAGTTTTTGAATGGTCATTCGTTAAGTTATTGGTCCCTTTAGTGCTTCTGGGTGTTGTTGTCTCTGTTTTCATTAAAAGGTTTTCGTCGAGGGGTAGTGACTTTAGTTTGAAATCTGGACCTTCCAAAAAGAAAAAGAACCGTAGATCAGGGAATAGGCAGTCAGTTCCCCATGGCCAGGACCAGTTCGAGCTCATTGAAGGAGGTCAAATGTTACTAGGCTTCAATAACTTTCAAAGTGGTCCAACTCCTGGGCGAAAGATCGGTAAGTTGTTTGTGTCAAGTAAAGAAATCGCTAAAGGAAGTAACGGAACTGTGGTGTTTGAGGGTATTTACGAAGGCCGGCCTGTAGCTGTAAAACGCCTTGTTCGATCTCATCATGAGGTTGCTTTCAAAGAGATTCAAAACCTCATTGCATCCGACCAACACTCTAACATCATCCGGTGGTATGGTGTGGAGTATGATCAAGATTTTGTATACCTTTCTCTAGAGCGTTGCACCTGCAGTTTAGATGATCTTATCAAATCCTATTTAGAGTATTCTATGACCAAAATACTAGGAAACAACGAATCTACTGAAGCAGTAGCTTCATATAAGATCCAACTGGATTCGTTGGAGGGAGTTATCAAAGGAAACAATTTTTGGAATGTCGGGGGCCGCCCGTCACCTTTCATGCTTAACCTAATGAGGTTATTTGAATTCGTGCTTTTCTATATATGTCATAATAATATTTTTGGATTAAGAGATGTTTCATTTGAACATCAAAGTTAGCAACTATTTGGTTTTGATAAGTCTAGGCTATGTGATATAATAAAATGCTAGATTAGCTTAAACTTTGTTTGCTAATTTACTGTTTAAACTAGCATTCTTAAGATTGTTGGTGTTTTGATGCAGGGATATGGTGTATGGGGTTGTCCACTTACACAAATTGGGAATAGTTCATCGGGACTTGAAGCCACAAAATGTCTTAATTAGTAAAGAGATGACTGCTAAACTTTCTGATATGGGCATTAGCAAACGTATGTCTAGAGATATGTCATCATTGGGTCAACTTGCCACCGGTAAGTTCTTTTTTTTTCATTATCTTTCTTTGATGCTCATGTTGGATATGTAACACTTTCAAAAATATGACTGATTGATCTCGCAAAACAAAATTAACACTAGAGAAAAACTACATGATGGCATAAGTTGGTAACGACATGTTAGTGTATGATCCGTGGTTGAATATGTTGTGATTTTGTTTATGAAAAGAGTTTCAAACTACTTTTTGAAAATTATATTCTTTAAAAAATACAGGTTCTGGTAGTTCGGGTTGGCAAGCACCAGAGCAGCTTCTACAAGGTCGTCAAACTCGTGCAGTGGACATGTTCAGTTTAGGTTGTGTCATCTTTTATACTATAACCGGTTGTAAGCATCCATTTGGAGATGATCTTGAACGAGATGTCAATATTGTGAAGAACAAAGTCGACCTATTTCTAGTAGAACACGTTCCAGAAGCTTCGGACCTCATATCTCGTTTGTTGGACCCAAATCCTGATTTACGGTAACTTTATTTTCCTCTCTGATAGTTTAAATGTAAAATTCACTCGACAAAACCTAATCTCTTATTATGTGTTGCTTGCAATTTGCAGTCCTAGTGCAACAGAAGTGGTGGTCCATCCTATGTTTTGGGACTCGGAGACGAGACTGTCTTTTCTTCGGGATGCCAGTGACCGAGTTGAGCTTGAAAATAGAGAAGCTGATTCTGAAATCTTGAAAGCAATGGAGAGTACAGCTCCAGTGGCTATAGGAGGGAAATGGGATGAAAAGCTAGAACCTGATTTCATCACAAACTTAGGGTCCTACCGACGTTACAAATACGACAGCATTCGCGATTTGTTACGAGTCATCAGGAACAAACTGAATCATTATCGTGAACTTCCACCAGAAATTCAGGTTCATCTTATAATTATTGAATCCCTCAAACACCGTTCGTTACACACACGAGCTTAGACTGATGATTTTTGAAATTCTTTCGTGTCTTAGGAACTTGTCGGAACAGTTCCAGAAGGATACGATGAGTACTTTGCCGTACGGTTTCCGAAATTGTTGATTGAAGTCTACAAAGTCATCTCTCTGCACTGCAAGGAAGAGGAAGTATTCAGAAAGTACTTCAAATGCAACATCATCTAAAAGACTGTTTGGCTTCCAGCACTCTATTTGTTTGTTAATTATTGTATTGTTTGTCCTCCTTGTAGTGTCACATAAATTAACTACTACTATCTAAATGTTTAGCGTATAGCTTAAACTGCAACATGTAGTAGTACTTATATATGTATATAGAGAGTATGTTCTAGTGACGTATTCAGCAACCAAATAAGATTTGTACAATCGAAATGTTTCTCTTTGTTCTTCTTCTCAGAATCTAGTTAAAGAGAGTATTTACAAAATGGTTAAAGATTAAATTATTAACAACTTCATTTTCCATTGTACTTGAGTTGGGTAATAAAAAACACTGCACTGAATATTACTTGGAGTCTTTTCTTTTGATCACTTTTGTCTTATAAAGCGTCAAAAACCATATCATCTACCCTTAACTCATACCTGCAAAATAAAGAAAAAGGGGAACAAATCTGACAAAACATAGCTAGTGATACAAACAAGTAACCTTTCTTCTTCTTCTTCACAGCAAATCGGCCACGTTTTCAGGCAGCTCCTCAATGTCCACATTGTACAACTTCTGAATATCAGACAGCATTGTTTCATCGTCAACAGTCACAAAGTTAATTGTAACACCCTTTCTCCCGATCTTTCCAGTACCTCTTCCGATACGGTGAAGGTAATTTTCCGGCTTAGTTGGGAGGTCATAATTTATGACCAGAGAGACTTTCTGGAGAACATCAATACAACGATCCAAGATATCGGTTGTGACGAGAATAGCAGATGAAAAAGACCTGAATTCTCTCATGATGATGTCTCTTGTGTTTTGGTCCATGTCTTTATGAGTTGCTGAGACTGTGTGGTCACGGCTTCTCAATCTGTCTGTGAGCCAGTCAACCTTTCGACGACTGTTGACGTAGCTGACAGCCTTAGTGACATCTAGAGTCTCACAAAGATCGAATAAAGTCTCGAGCTTCCACTCTTCTTTCTCCACGTTCACGTAGAATTGCTTGATACCTTCAAGTGTGATCAGCTCATCACGTTTCACCAAGATTGACACTGGTTTGCTCATGAACTTCCTTGTCATATTAAGAGCTTCTGGTGGCATCGTTTCTGAGAATACTCCAACCTGAGTCTTAGGTGGGAGAAACTGGAATATGTCATAGATCTGCAAATTCCACCAGAAAAACACAACATATATATAACCAAGTCAGATTGATCGATCACATGAGTACGTTTAATAACAACGTATAACCATACTATCTATACTATAATCAAACTTGGTAAAGGTAAAGATCACAAACCTGATCCCTGAGACCAAGGGAGAGCATTTCATCAGATCGTGATGTAGTCAGAAGGAAGAGATTCTCTTCGAAACAGGTCAAACACACGACCAGGAGTTCCAATTACAACATGAACACCAGCCTTGACGATGTGCAGATCCTCACGTTGTCTAGCTCCACCAAGACAGACGTGAACCTTGACGCCAAGGTAATCACCGAGGGCAGGCATGACCTTGTCAATCTGCTGAGCATGCCCTCTGGTGGGAGCCAAAACGAGAGCCTGGCACTGGACAAGGGTATAATCAAGCTGCTGCAAGATGCCAGAGCAGAAAGTGGCGGTTCTTTCAGTTCCAGACTCTGCCTGGTGGATCACATCAAGACCCTTGCAAAAGGGTACAATTCCTCTTTGCTGAACAGCACAAGGCTTTTCGAAACCGTAAGCATAGATACCCTTAAGAAGATTCTCTTGCAAGCCCATGGCATCAAAGCTCTCATGGTCCTCATCATATGAGGTGAAGAACTCATCATCCTGTCCCTCGACTGCTTCATTCAGCCTCTGGTCAAACTGACGCGTATCGTCAAGTTGTCTACCTTCTGGAGCAGATCTTGCCATACTGGAGCAGCTTAAGTAGATGTCTCTCTCTTTTTTTTTTACCACGACTATTTCTAGACATTTTTTTGATCAATTCATTTCTGACCGAGTTTATGCTCAAAATTGGACGATTACTTCTAGTAGTGGTATGCCATTTAATAATATATAGTTTAAGATTGACTCAATCATAATTTGGAATCTAATCAGGCCAAGATGAGAATGAGGTTGTTCATGTAGAACCGAAATCTGGATTAGGATTTTGTAACTTTTGATGAAAGCAAGATTTAAAAATGCAGTTGAATCTGATATTTTAATGAATGAAACGTTCTGTGTGCAGTGTGCTGGATCTTTACACGAAATGATCCAGTCGATGTTTGGTGGTTACACGGCTATGATGGGAACCAAACATCGACCAAGTCAAAGATGATGGGTTAATTAATGGTTAGAAAACTTCATTATCTTCAACGTGGATATATCCGTCCTTGTAAATTGATTACAGCTTCGTTTTCAAGTATATTAATTTTTCAAAATTATAGTTGTAAACTTGTAATCTATAAATACTGTACAATCGAAACAGCCTGTAAACTTTTTTTGTCTTATTGTACAAAATATATTTCAATTCACTAACAGCCTGTTTAATTGTTGTATTTGGAGTACATAATTTAGTTTAGGGATAAGTCAGCCATAACTTTTAATCACTTATTTCTTTGGGTCATTGTAAAATATATAAATTGAGAATATCGTGGCCTCGTGGGTCTGTTCACATATACTCATATAGACAGTCTGGAGACATGTTTTGGAGGAAAACTTATTATTTTGTCACACCAGTTGCATATAAAATAAAATTATATTTGGGTCATTCTTAAGAATATAAACTGTTACTTGTGTTTGCCCGCAACCATATAAATATACACTCAAATTTGTATCAATAGCAATCAAAAATCAAAAGAAGAAAAAACAAAAAAAAAAAACAATCCAAAAGAAGCTAGAGAGAAAAAAAAAAAATAATCATGTCTGATGGCCAAGAGGAAGAGGTGGTATGCCATATGTCTCATCCAGCTCATCCTCACGCCCTCTCTCCCCGATACGGTCATGCGGCTTGTTTTAGGTGTGAAAGAGATGAGTATAGTCGTGTTTTCTATTATTGTACCACATGTAAAGTGGAGATCCACAGTGGTTGTAATCATGGAAGATGAGACATCCTTATCACCCACAACATCCTCTTATCAAGAGTATAGAACGTAGAACCGGAATCATGCGTAGCTCCCGCTCCCATTGCGATGACAACGATGAAGATAATTCCTTCGCCCGCTCTGGTGTCATACCACCCTGCACTTGGTGTGGAGAAGAATTGTTTGAAAAAACTTCTTTCTACGGATCTGATTTCTACCAATGTTCTCTCTGTGACTTTGGTTTGTGTACCACTTGTGCCAAAAAGTACCCACTTCCTACTATCTCTAATCCAAAAAGCCATCACCACTCACTAACTTTCCTTCCTCGACCACTTTTGCTTCCATGTGATGCTTGTGGGTTGGTAGAAAGATCAGACCCAAGTTATGCTTGTTATCAATGTAACTATGTGGTCCATAAGAGTTGTATAAACTTACCACGCGTCATAAAACTCACCCGTCACCCTCATCGTCTTTTTTACACTCCTTTTCTCCCACCCAAAATTATATATTCGTGTCGTCTTTGCTACAAAACAATTGACAACATGTATGGGCAATATTCTTGCAACGATGATTGTTGTTCTTATGTAGTCCATTCAAAATGTGCAACTCATCGGACGATATGGGATGGGAGAGAACTCGAATGGGAGCCGGAAGAACTTGACGAAACTGAAGATGTTGCGCCATTCAAGATTGTTGGTGATGATATTTTTGTCATGAACATAATCTAAAGCTTGAGAAGTACAATGCTGTTCGAGACAAGGACAAACAATGTCAAGCGTGCATCCTTCATATTGACTCCCGCAATTTCTACAACTGCACGCAATGCGATTTTTTTCTACACGAGGCATGCGCAAATCTTCCTCGAAAGTTAGATCATGCATTGCATCAACACCCTCTTTTTCTTGACCAGCTTCCTCCAACAAAGTCCAATTTCTTGAAATGTGTGGCGTGTTCTCGAGCGTTCGCTGGTTTTAGTTACAAGTGCGCTTGTAAGGGTAGCTGCAGAAGGTTTCAGGTAGATGTTAGATGCATCTTAGTTACTGGCTCTTTCACCCACAAAAGCCATGAACATCCCTTATTTATCCCCATTTCTACTGTGGTAAAAAAGGCTTTATGTGGGGGCTGCAAGACCAAAGGTGCTGATTTCTATCTACAGTGTACTCTATGTGATTTTTCTTTATGTTATAAGTGCGCCACCGTTCCAGATAAGCTACACTACAAATACGATGCACTTCCACTCTCTCTTTGCTATGGAGAAGACTCAAATGAAACATATTGGTGCGAAGTATGTGAGGGAAAACTAGATCCAAGCAAATGGTTTTATACATGCAACAAATCTTACATCAATATCCACCTTAATTGTGTATTTGGATCCGCTGCTTATATGAAGTCAGGCTACACATTTTATAACTACCATGTGACGGTGAAAGTTCTATACAATAACTGTAACATGCTCGACCGATTTGCGGTCGATGTGACGGTCGTTGCTCGAGTTATGTATTCTTAAAATTGTCTGATGGGACGAATTTTTGTTCTAATGATTGTTTAGGACTTTTTATTTGGTAACCTTGTTAACTTCTTTTGTGCAGTATTGGACATGTGTATGTGTGTGTCTGAGACATTGTGTGTTTTCCTGTGAAATGTTGGTTAAGCTTCTAGAATGTTCTAGAATAGATACCCTTAAAGGAATTAGGAATCTACTTAGAAAAGGAAAAGTTGTAATACTAAACTAAAAAGGAAGTTAGTAGGTTTTAGAAAAGGAAGACTAGAACCCTATAAATATAGATCATAAGAAGGATGTATGATCACAAGGAAAAACAGAGCTTGTGTTTAGTTTTGAGAAGATTTTCTAAACATTAACAAAGGAAGGATTCTTTGTTCAAGCTTTAAG
This sequence comes from Camelina sativa, assembly GCF_000633955.1. NCBI lineage: Eukaryota > Viridiplantae > Streptophyta > Magnoliopsida > Brassicales > Brassicaceae > Camelina > Camelina sativa. The sequence continues at coordinate 26,140,313 of NC_025699.1, forward strand.
GTTTTGTGCTATTGATTCTTTATTTGGTATCATAGCAAATCCTAGGGTAAGGAGAGCTCATACGAATCATGGCTGAGACGAAACCATCAGAGAAGACGCCGACGTCAACCTCCGCAGTTCAATGTCCGATGTTGAACTCAACCAATTACACCGTCTGGACATTGAAGATGAAGGCAACATTAAGAGTTCACAAAGCTTGGATTGCAATCGAGCCTGGAACGGACAATGAAGAGAAGAACGACGTTGCAACAGCTTTGTTATACCAATCTATACCAGACAGCCTGACTCTGCAAATTGGTGAACAAGACTCACCAAAAGATATTTGGGAAGCCATCAAATCGATAAATCAAGGAGTAGAACGCGTCAAAGAAGCTCGTCTTCAAACCTTAATGTCTGAATTCGAGAATCTGAAGATGAAAGACTCAGATACTATCGATACCTTCTCAGGTAAGTTATCAGAGTTAGCCTCGACATCAGCCTCTCTAGGTCAACCTCTTGATGCACCAAAGTTGGTGAAGAAGTTTCTAAATAGCCTGCCCGCCAATAAATTCATACACCTCATTGCTTCTCTTGAACAAGTCTTAGATCTAAACAAGACTAGTTTTGAAGACATCATTGGGAGATTTAAAGCTTTTGAGGCTCGTATAAACGGGCAAGCAGCACAAGAAACTCAACAAAACCTCTTGTTCTCAAATATGGACGGAGACAGCGGTAGAGGTAGAGGATGCGGCAGAGGCAGAGGGCGTGGTCGAGGAAACAGAGGCAGAGGACGAGGAAGAGGAAATTTTCAAGATCGAGATCAAAAGGACAGATCTCAAATTATATGCTTCCGATGCGAGAAACCAGGACACTTTGCCTCTGTTTGTCCAGTGAAGTTCGTAAAGGAACAAGAACTCAACAAAAACGAGACAGAGGAAGCAGATACAGCCTTATATATGCATGAAATTGTGTACTTAAATGAGGAGAAGGTGATTCCAAAGAAGTACGAAGTAAACAAGAGAGAAGATGGAATTTGGTATTTGGATAATGGTGCAAGCAACCATATGACAGGAGAGAAAGGATATTTTTCTGAGTTAAACGAGAATATCAAAGGAACCGTAAAATTTGGTGATGGATCTTGTGTCAGCATTGGAGGAAAAGGATCGATCCTCTTTGAAGGAAAAAATGGAGAACAGAGACTTTTAACAGACATCTACTACATTCCGGTGTTGAAGAGCAATATTCTTAGCTTAGGACAAGCTACAGAATATGGCTGCGATGTGAGAATGAGGGCGGATTATCTCACTTTACGTGATCCTAATGGATGCTTGTTAGTCAAAGTAACTCGTTCTCCCAATAGACTGTATAAGATCAGCCTAAAGATAGGCAAACCAACTTGTTTACACTCGAGGATTGAAGATGATTCATGGAAGTGGCATGCGAGACTTGGTCATATCAGTTTCACAACGTTGAACTCTATGTCCACACAAGAGATGGTTCGAGGCATGCCTAAAATCACAGGTAAGAAAGAGTTGTGTGAATCATGTTTGGTAGGAAAGCAGATGAGACTTGTTTTTCCGAATGCAACTCAATATAGGTCTACTCGAGCATTGGAGTTGTTACACGCTGATCTGTGTGGACCTATATCACCAGCCACACTTGCTAGAAATCAGTATATCTTTGTAATAGTGGATGATTACACCAGATATATGTGGACAATCTTGCTCAAAGAGAAGAGTCAAGCCTTTGAGAAGTTCCAATCGTTTAAAGCACCTGTCGAGAGGGAATGTGACAAGAAGATTGTAACTCTACGCACAGACAGAGGTGGAGAGTTTACATCAAGAGACTTCCAAGATTTTTGTAATGCAAATGGAATCAGAAGGCACCTTACAGCACCCTACACACCTCAACAAAACGGAGTAGTTGAGAGGAGAAACCGGACATTGATGGAGATGACTCGGAGCATTCTTAAGGCAATGAATGTTCCAAATTATTTGTGGGGAGAAGCTGTAAGACATTCAACATACTTGATCAATAGAGTTCCTACTCGAGCTCTAAAGAATCAAACTCCATATGAATGCCTTAGAGAAAGAAAGCCGGGTATCGAGCATCTTAGGATCTTTGGCTTCATTGCTTATGCAAAGGTAGAAGCTGAGCATCTAAAGAAGCTTGATGATCGATCACAAACACTTGTCCATCTCGGCATAGAACCAGGAACTAAGGCATATCGACTTTACAACCCAACAATGAGAAGAGTGGTAGTTAGTCGTGATGTGGTGTTTAATGAGAAGGAATTTTGGACTTGGAAGGGAGCAGACAACGAAGGATATCAACCAGGGATGTTTCGAATGACACGGGGAGAAACTATAGACGGTGGACAAGGACCATTCACTGACAACAGTTCTCAACCCACAGAAGATCAAGAAACTGCAGAAGAAGAGGAAGTGCAGGATCATGAAAATGTCGAAACAGAGCCAGTTCCGGTTAGAAGATCCAGTCGACAACACAACCCTCCTAGTTATCTTGCTGACTACGTTCTTCTAGCTGATCTAGAATGTGAAATGCTCCTCCTGTCGCTAAATGATGAACCTATAAGTTATCATGAAGCAAAAGAATCAGTCGAATGGACAAAGGCTTGTCAAGAAGAGATCGACTCGATTAACAAAAACAATACATGGGATCTAGGTGAGAAACCATTTGGTGTTAAAGTAATTGGTCTTAAGTGGGTTTTTAAGATCAAAAGGAATGCTGATGGAACAATCAACAAGTTCAAAGCTAGACTTGTTGCTAAAGGATATGCACAAAGAGAAGGGATTGACTTTGATGAGGTTTTTGCACCGGTTGCAAGACTCGAAACAATTAGAATGTTGATTGGTTTAGCAGCTTCACATGGATGGGAAATCCATCATCTCGACGTTAAGACCGCTTTCTTACATGGTGAACTAACAGAGGATGTTTATGTTTCACAACCTGAAGGGTTTGAAAAGAAGGGAGAAGAACACAAGGTTTTCAAACTCAAGAAAGCTCTTTATGGACTACGTCAAGCTCCTCGCGCATGGAACACAAAACTCAATCAAATTCTTAAGAGCATGAAGTTTAACAAGTGCCAGAAAGAAAGTTCTGTGTATCGCAAGGAAGAAGGAACTAAGATTTTGATCGTGGCCGTGTATGTTGATGATCTTTTTGTCACAGGAAGTACACTAGAGATCATCATGGAGTTTAAGGCTGGAATGTCTACTAAGTTCGAGATGAGCGACCTTGGTAAGCTTACTTACTATCTTGGTATTGAAGTAAGTCAAGGAATCAACAGAATAGAAATCAAGCAAGAAGCCTATGCTCGTCGAATCCTTAAGGAAGCTGGTTTAGACTCCTGTAACTCGACGCTAATACCAATGGAGTTCGGATTGCAATTGTCAAAAGGACTTGATGAACCAGAGATTGACGCAACCAA
>NC_025699.1:26143802-26170484 GCF_000633955.1 Camelina sativa
ACCAGGACACTTTGCCTCTGTTTGTCCAGTGAAGTTCGTAAAGGAACGAGAACTCAACAAAAACGAGACAGAGGAAGTAGATACAGCCTTATATATGCATGAAATTGTGTACTTAAATGAGGAGATGGTGATTCCAAAGAAGTACGAAGTAAACAAGAGAGAAGATGGAATTTGGTATTTGGATAATGGTGCAAGCAACCATATGACAGGAGAGAAAGGATATTTTTCTGAGTTAAACGAGAATATCAAAGGAACTGTAAAATTTGGTGATGGATCTTGTGTCAGCATTGGAGGAAAAGGATCGATCCTCTTTGAAGGAAAAAACGGAGAACAGAGACTTTTAACAGACATCTACTACATTCCGGTGTTGAAGAGCAATATTCTTAGCTTAGGACAAGCTACAAAATATGGCTGCGATGTGAGAATGAGGGCGGATTATCTCACTTTACGTGATCCTAATGGATGCTTGTTAGTCAAAGTAACTCGTTCTCCCAATAGACTGTATAAGATCAGCCTAAAGATAGGCAAACCAACTTGTTTACACTCGAGGATTGAAGATGATTTATGGAAGTGGCATGCGAGGCTTGGTCATATCAGTTTCACAACGTTGAACTCTATGTCCACACAAGAGATGGTTCGAGGCATGCCTAAAATCACAGGTAAGAAAGAGTTGTGTGAATCATGTTTGGTAGGAAAGCAAACGAGACTTGTTTTTCCGAATGCAACTCAATATAGGTCTACTCGAGCATTGGAGTTGTTACACGCTGATCTGTGTGGACCTATATCACCAGCCACACTTGCTAGAAATCAGTATATCTTTGTAATAGTGGATGATTACACCAGATATATGTGGACAATCTTGCTCAAAGAGAAGAGTCAAGCCTTTGAGAAGTTCCAATCGTTTAAAGCACTTGTCGAGAGGGAATGTGACAAGAAGATTGTAACTCTACGCACAGACAGAGGTGGAGAGTTTACATCAAGAGATTTCCAAGATTTTTGTAATGCAAATGGAATCAGAAGGCACCTTACAGCACCCTACACACCTCAACAAAACGGAGTAGTTGAGAGGAGAAACCGGACATTGATGGAGATGACTCGGAGCATTCTTAAGGCAATGAATGTTCCAAATTATTTGTGGGGAGAAGCTGTAAGACATTCAACATACTTGATCAATAGAGTTCCTACTCGAGCTCTAAAGAATCAAACTCCATATGAATGCCTTAGAGAAAGAAAGCCGAGTATCGAGCATCTTAGGATCTTTGGTTGCATTGCTTATGCAAAGGTAGAAGCTGAGCATCTAAAGAAGCTTGATGATCGATCACAAACACTTGTCCATCTCGGCATAGAACCAGGAACTAAGGCATATCGACTTTACAACCCAACAACGAGAAGAGTGGTGGTTAGTCGTGATGTGGTGTTTAATGAGAAGGAATCTTGGACTTGGAAGGGAGCAGACAACGAAGGAGATCAACCAGGGATGTTTCGAATGACATGGGGAGAAACTATAGACGGTGGACAAGGACCATTCACTGACAACAGTTCTCAACCCACAGAAGATCAAGAAACTGCAGAAGAAGAGGAAGTGCAGGATCATGAAAATGTCGAAACAGAGCCAGTTCCGGTTAGAAGATCCAGTCGACAACACAACCCTCCTAGTTATCTTGCTGACTACGTTCTTCTAGCTGATCTAGAATGTGAAATGCTCCTCCTGTCGCTAAATGATGAACCTATAAGTTATCATGAAGCAAAAGAATCAGTCGAATGGACAAAGGCTTGTCAAGAAGAGATCGACTCGATTAACAAAAACAATACATGGGATCTAGGTGAGAAACCATTTGGTGTTAAAGTAATTGGTCTTAAGTGGGTTTTTAAGATCAAAAGGAATGCTGATGGAACAATCAACAAGTTCAAAGCTAGACTTGTTGCTAAAGGATATGCACAAAGAGAAGGGATTGACTTTGATGAGGTTTTTGCACCGGTTGCAAGACTCGAAACAATTAGAATGTTGATTGGTTTAGCAGCTTCACATGGATGGGAAATCCATCATCTCGACGTTAAGACCGCTTTCTTACATGGTGAACTAACAGAGGATGTTTATGTTTCACAACCTGAAGGGTTTGAAAAGAAGGGAGAAGAACACAAGGTTTTCAAACTCAAGAAAGCTCTTTATGGACTACGTCAAGCTCCTCGCGCATGGAACACAAAACTCAATCAAATTCTTAAGAGCATGAAGTTTAACAAGTGCCAGAAAGAAAGTTCTGTGTATCGCAAGGAAGAAGGAACTAAGATTTTGATCGTGGCCGTGTATGTTGATGATCTTTTTGTCACAGGAAGTACACTAGAGATCATCATGGAGTTTAAGGCTGGAATGTCTACTAAGTTCGAGATGAGTGACCTTGGTAAGCTTACTTACTATCTTGGTATTGAAGTTAGTCAAGGAATCAACGGAATAGAAATCAAGCAAGAAGCCTATGCTCGTCGAATCCTTAAGGAAGCTGGTTTAGACTCTTGTAACTCGACGCTAATACCAATGGAGTTCGGATTGAAATTGTCAAAAGGACTTGATGAACCAGAGATTGACGCAACCAAGTATCGAAGAAGGATTGGATGCTTGAGATATTTGTTACATACTCGACCGGATCTTGCTTTCTCAGTAGGGATTTTGAGCAGGTACATGCATAATCCAAGAAAATCACATGGCATTGTACTGAAACAGATCCTAAGGTATTTGAGAGGAACAGTGAGCTATGGAGTCTCATACAAGAGAGGAGCACCACACATTATAGGCTATAGTGATAGTAGTCACAACACGGATCCTGATGACGGAAGAAGCACCACAGGTCATGTGTTTTATCTCGGAGGAGCTCCTATAACTTGGTGTTCACAAAAACAGGAGATAGTTGTTTTGTCCTCATGTGAAGCAGAGTTCACTGCAGCAACGGAAGCAGCAAAGCAAGCTATATGGATTCAAGATTTGCTAAGTGAGATCACCGGGAAAAAGTATGAGAAGACTATGATCCGCATTGACAATGAGTCGGCCATAGAACTTACGAAGAACCCAGTTTTTCACAAAAGGAGTAAACACATTCACAAACGTTTCCATTTCATTCGTGAGTGTGTGGAGAATGGACTACTTGAAGTGGAGCATGTACCTGGAGAAGAGCAGCGTGCAGACATTCTTACCAAAGCCTTGGCGAAGAACAAGTTTTCTGAAATGAGAGAGATGATCGGAGTTCAAGATCTCATGAAGAACAACTTGAAGCTTAAGGGGGTAAATGTTGGTTAAGCTTCTAGAATGTTCTAGAATAGATATCCTTAAAGGAATTAGGAATCTAGGAAAAGTTGTAATACTAAACTAAAAAGGAAGTTAGTAGGTTTTAGAAAAGGAAGACTAGAACCCTATAAATATAGATCATAAAAAGGATGTATGATCACAAGGAAAAACAGAGCTTATGTTTAGTTTTGAGAAGATTTTCTAAACATTAACAAAGGAAGGATTCTTTGTTCAAGCTTTAAGGTTTTGTGCTATTGATTCTTTATGAAACTTGTATTCCCACCACTCTCGTCAAGAAAAAATCCTTTTCAAGTTGATAATTATCGTTGATATCTTATATAATAAAGTATAGTACCACACTAAAATTTTCTCTCAGGGAATGCCACGGAAGCAATTGAGAGTGCCATCTATCAAAGTCTATGTTATCTTGACACTTTCAGTGACATGAAAACAGATGCGATTAGATGGAAGTTTGCTACATTTACCACGTTGATCAGAGGGCTTTCAGTAAGAGGGAGGACAGACGATGGTTTAAAGATATTAGACTGATGCAGGACAGCGAAGTTTTGGGGTTACTTTTTAACAAAAAGATTAGATATTGACGAAACTATGAATATTTTTCAACTCCTCTACGACCACTCTTGTCCTTCAAGGATATATCAAAGGTAGATCCTAATGTGTTGTAATCAGTTAGTTATTGACTCACCTCAAAACCAATACACACAAAGCTATACATTGAATTGAAGGCCGTACATTGAATCAACGTCTCAAAGGAGAGAGATTCTCGTAAGCCTGTTCGTTTGGTCGCCGCAAGTACCTACGGCTGCGGCAACCGCATGTATCGTTGTTCGTTTGGTTGCCGCAGGTGCTTGCGGCAAGACGCTGCGGCGAACGCTGATTCTAATTTTGGACGTCGATTAGTTGCGGTGATCAAAAAGGTTGCGCTGCCGCAGCCGCATGCATCAACCAAACGAACACGGCCCTTGTTAAATTCGAAAGTCCAACATGGTAGTCCTCTCATGGATTGTATATAAAAAGTCAAATTAAAACCATATCATCTACCCTTAACTCATACCTGGAAAAAATGAAAAGAAAAAGGGGAGCAAATGTGACAAAACATAGCTAGAGATACAAACAAGTAACCTTTCTTCTTCTTCTTCTTTCACAGGAAATCATTCACGTTGTCTGGCAGCTCCTCAACGTACACATTGTAGAATTTCTGAATATCAGACAGCATTGTTTCATCGTCACGAGTCACAAAGCTAATTGCAACAGTACCCTTTCTCCCGAACTTTTCACTTCTTCCGATACGGTTAAGGTAATCCTTCGGCTCAGTTGGGAGGTCATAATTTATGACCAGAGAGACTTTCTGGAGCACATCAATACCACGATCCAAGATATCGGTTGTGACGAGAATAGCAGATGAAAAAGACCTGAATTCTCTCATGATGATGTCTCTTGTGTTTTGGTCCATGTCTCCACGAGTTGCTGAGACTTTTTGGTCACGGTTTCTCATTTTCTCTGTGAGCCAGTCAACCTTACGACGAGTGTTGACGAAGATGACACTCTGATCAGTGATAGCTAGAAACTCATAAAGATCGCAGAGAGTGTCGAGCTTCCACTCTTCTTTCTCCACGTTCACGTAGAATTGCTTGATACCTTCAAGTGTGATCAGCTCATCACGTTTCACCAAGATTTTCACTGCTTTGCTCATGAATTTCCTTGTGATATTAAGAACTTCTGGTGGCATCGTTTCTGAGTATACCCCAACCTGAGTCTTAGGTGGGAGATACTGGAATATGGTATAGATCTGCAAATTCCAACCCGAAAGTACAACATATATAACAAAGTCATATTGATCACATGAGTATAGTAATAACAACGTAATAACCATATAATACTATCTGTATATTCTAGTAGGGATACATATAATCAAACTTGGTAAAGGTAAAGATCACCAAGCGTCGATAGCTCAAGACGGCGCTTGGGAGGAGACCATATAAATTGCTCTGGTCCCTGGCCCGAGAGGATGTACGGCCCGGGCTTCTTAGTAATTCAAAAAAAAAAAAAAGTGAAGATCACAAACCTGATCCCTGAAACCACGGGAGAGCATTTCATCAGTTTCATCAAGGACCAACATCTTGACGAAGTCAGTATTAAGATATTGTCTTCGAAACATGTCCATAACATGACCAGGAGTTCCAATCAAAACATGAGTACCAGCCTTGAGAACGGGATGATCCTGACGGCCTCTACGTCCACCAATACAGGCGTGAACCCTGACGCCAAGGTATTCACCGAGGCCATCCATGAGCGTCTCAATCTGCTGAGCAAGGTCCTTGGTGGGAGCCAAAACGAGAGCCTGGCACTGAGCAAGGCTATAATCAAGCTGCTGCAAGACGCCAGAGCAGAAAATGGCGATTTTTTAATACCTGCAGGCTGTGCCTGGTGGATCACATCAAGACCCTTGCAAAAGGGTACAATTCCTCTTTGCTGAACAGGACAAGGCTTTGCGAAACCGTAAGCATAGATACCCTTAAGAAGATTCTCTTGCAAGCCCATGGCATCAAAGCTCTCATGGACCTCATCATATGAGGTGAAGAACTCATCATCATCCTCTCCCTCATCAAATTGTGTACCTTCAGGAGCCATACTGGAGCTTGTGTCAGAACCTGGAGGCCGCCGGAGAGAAAGAAACCCACGATGAATTTCTTCAGTCTCCTCTTTGTTTTTTCTTTTTCTTTTTTCGTTTTGTGTGGAGAAAGTCGTTTGATTAATTTATGAATATATATATATATATATATATATCATTTTTACAATTATTTTAATGAGACCATCATAGCATACTATTACAAATTTATATATGTGCATCACTGATGCAGCATCAGTGCATACATGTATAGTACATTATTATTTACAAAAATAAATGAAGAGATATTCTTGGGATTTTGGCTAATAAGCTGAGTTTACATGATCGGTAAAATCCAAAAGAGAACGGAAAAATCGAGACCAGTGATAACTGAGATTGCATGCAGGTACTATCAAAATGGATTAATTAATGGTTAGAAAACTTCATTATCTTCAACGTGGATCCGTCCTTGTTAATCGATTACATTTAACCCCTAAGTGATATCCATGTTACAGCACGTAATGATATATTCGTTTCCAAGTATTGTTAAAAATGGATTAATTAATGGTTAGAAAACTTCATTATCTTCAACGTGGATCCGCTTTGTTTATTTTACATTAACTTGTATTTTTTTTTTCAACCTAACATTAATTAAAATAAAACTTCTAGATTGGTTGCCCAAACTGGAGGAAAGTTGTTTACAAAAATCGTTTTCGACAAAAGCAATCTAGAAGAACGAGCTAAACAATCAGCCTTCACATTGGACGTCCTTAGGATTTTGGAAAGAGTGAAAAGAGGCAAGGAGGCACTAAGCACCTGGAACTCATCAAGAAGCGTAGAGAAAGCCGGCCACTCCTTAGGAGCTTGCACCATTGAAATTAACTCTACAGAATCCGTCTCGAATCTCTAACAATCAATGCCTCTGGAAAGGATACACTCCATCACTCCATTAACTTATATCTTATATATATGACAAATCGTTTTCTAATTTTGCCTAACAATGTAATATTTGACGTTTTATTCATGTGACACATGTCCTTTTCATTCATTTTAAACATTTATATATATATTTTTCTCTTTTTTCCATTGTATATGTATCTTAAATAATGTATTGTGTATGTAGTTTGTCTTTTGAAAAAAAAATTACATTGTTACAAGAATATATTCTTTCTGTCTTCTAGTTTTAACATCTAATATATTTTCTAATGAAATAATATACCATATAATTTAGAAATAAAAAACACAAATTAAACCAATTTAAAGATATATAAAATGTTCTCATATAATTTTACATTGTTACAAGAATATATTTTTCTGTCTATTATTATAACATCTATTTTTAAAGGAAACACTAGATTAGGACCCGCGGTATACCACGGGGCAAATTATTTATAATTAAAACATTTAAATTATAATTTTTATTTCTTAGTTAAATAATTGTTAATTTTATAGGTTAAACCATATAATACTGTAATATAATTTATTTTTTACATAATATTTATTTAATCAATTTAATTAGATATGTCTATTCTCTGATGCCAATAGTGTTAACAAAATAATGAAATGATGTTTTACCCGTGTAACACCAAAATAATGATATTTTCAATTTATATAAATATCGACAAAACCCTTTCCGCTATATAACCCCGTCCCGAGATATTTTAATTTGCACTATATCATCTTAATTTTTAATATTTATTATTTTGTATTATAAATATTAGATTGAGTTGATATGTTATTTATTAAGATTGTAACTATTTACATTTTATAAGATTGACACTTCTAATAAAATTGAAATATTTATAATACTTAGAATTCTTAAAACGGTTGAGTATTTCTCATATTTGAAGTTTCGTAAGAGTTTAAATATTTTATTAATATTTTAAAAGTCTTCTAACTTTTTTAAAAGTTGAAATATTTATAATATTTAAACTTTATAAATATTTATAAGATTTGAAAGTTCATAAACTTTTAAATATTGTTAATATTTTATAAAGTTTAACTTTCTAAAAATATTAATATTTATAATATTTAACTTTTAAAAATATTTAAAATAAAGAACTGGAATAAACCAAATAAAAGTTTTTTTAACTTTGAATGCCTGGTAAATTAAGCTTTCTACGCATTTGTATTCTGAATCATTTTGGTCTCTTTTATAGTATGACTCTGAACTATTGCTCAATTTTTTAGGGGATGTGGGATATTGTATCCATATTTTTTTTATTCATCTATTGAGTAATATATGTCTGTTTTTAAAAATTTTTACTACATCATATGCAAGAAAAAAATCACAATTTTTATTAACTAAATGTATTATAGAATAATTCAAGATAATTTAAATATAAATTCAAATAAAAATAAAAGAGAATCATATATTTATGTTTAAATGAGGTAGACAAATTTCCGTATTTTTTAAGTCTTATCTATAATTAATTTTGAAATTTTTGGTAACTAATATTAAATTCAATGCATTAAATGCAAAAACTTTCCAAAAAGTATTTTTGAGCAAAAACTGCTGCAAAAATACTAGTATAGATATAACCTAAAAATAATAACAAATAAAATTAAAGATATATAAAATGTTCTCATATTGTTAAAATAAAAATTTAAACCAAATTAATTTATAATAGACTAATTTAAAAATATATAATATGTATATGTGATTAATTATAGTTATACAATAATCCGGGCATGTAGGCTAATATCTAATAGTGATAATGTAGATAGGGGATCACAACAGTTACAACTTACAACATAGCTGGCATCGAATTCTTGAGTTAGTAACGTAATTGTAGCTTCCTACCATCTACAGCCAAGATAAAGAAAAAGGAAAAGAAAGACTTTTTCTATAAGTAGATCGAAACAGCCTGGAGACAAAATACTGTACGTATATATTTCAGTTCATTAACAGCCTGTTTAGTTGTTGTCATATCATATAGTATTAGTATCACACAATTATTTCATATACGGACAACCTAGAGACATGTTGTTAAGGGAGAAAGTCAGCCATAATTTTGAATAACAAGTTGCAGATAAAAACTGATTTTTTGGGTCATTCTAAAATATATAAATTGAACATCGTGGTTTGTTTACATATGGACAGTCTGGAGACATGTTTGGAGGGAAAAATAAGTCATAACTTTTATTACTTGTGTTTGCCCGCACCCATATAAATGCACTCATATTGTATCAATAACAATCAAAAGAAGAAGAAACAAAAAAAAAAAAACTCAAAAAGAAGCTAGAGAGAGAAAGAAATTCAAAGAATCATGTCTTATGGTCAAGAGGAAGAGGTGGTATGCCGTATGTCTCATCCAGCTCATCCTCACACCCTCTCTCCCCGATTCGGTCATCCGGCTTGTTTTGCATGTAAAGCCGATAAAGGAGAAGTGTATAATATTCCTTTCTATTATTGTACGACATGTAAAGTGGAGATCCACAGTGATTGTAATCTGTGGCAATGGAAGATGAGACATCCTTATCATCCACAACATCCGCTCATCGAGAGTGATGACAGCGATGAAGATAATTCCCGTGTCATACCACCGTGCACTTGGTGTGGAGAAGAATTGTATGAAAAAACTACTTATTACGACGGATCTACGTTCTACCGATGTTCTCTCTGTAACTTTGGTTTGTGTACCACTTGTGCCGAAAAATATCCACTTCCTACTATCTCTAATCCAAAAAGCCATCACCACCCACTAACTTTCCTTCCTCGACCACTTTTGCTTCCATGTGATGCTTGTGGTTTGGTAGAAAGATCGGACCCAAGTTATGTTTTTTTTTTTTTTTTTGAATCTAATGTTAAATTATATTCAAAGAAAAATAGCGTTTTTACAACTAGTGCATCGGATTTTTGAACAAACTTTTAGAGATTACATTAGATAAAGTAGAAGCTATTCTTAGATTCTAGTTTGAAACCAAGCCTGAAGCCCATTGTCGAACCGCCTATCCCCTTGTCGTTGGATAGCCAAAAGCTGATCTCTAACTTGACGATCAATCCACTTGATTAACTGCTCGGGTGTATTTGGATGCTGACCATGGCGCCTTCCATTCCGTTCCCGCCAGATGGTGTATACCGCTAGTTGAAAGGTGTAGCGAGTGAAAAATCTGGCCAAAGGGTCTCGGTGATTGGCTGCTAAAATGGTGAGGAGCTGGTGCCAGTCGGTAGTATAGCGTGTACGAAGCACCCCCTTAGCCGTCGCTTCCCACACGTCTGAAGTAAAACTGCAGGTAAAGAACAGATGCGACCTGGTTTCAAGACTTTGTTGACAAAGCACACAGGTTCCCAAAGCTCCGATATTCCACCGCAACATGCGTTCCCTTGTTGCCAGCTTGTCGTGAACTGCTAACCAGGTACAAAAAGTATACTTCGGAGTAGCGTGAGGAAACCAAACCACATGGTACCAGGCAACCTCTGCAGAAGTACGACGTATATGATTCCAAGTGTGTGCTGTAGAGAAATCCGCTTTGTAGTCATCCGCCTTGCCTTTCCATAGAAACAAATCAGCCTCTCTGTTCTGTGTTGGTACTGCGAGCGTAATGCATCCTCAATAGAGAGGAGGATTGGAAGACGAGGTCTCCGCCTACGCCTAACCGACCATGCCTCTGCTACTGTCATTGTGCGCTGAATCCCCAACTCGACAGCACCCCTGTCGCCTACCACATCTGCTAACCGGCCTAAGGGCGACCAAGTATCAAACCAGAAAGAGGTCAACTGGCCATTCCCCACCTCCACCTTACACAAAGTTGTAGCCAACGCTCTATATTTAAGGATCTTTCTCCAAATCCAAGAGCCCACTCCTGTGGTTTCATTAACCGACCATAACGATCGCCCCTTTAATAAATAACGATCAACCCATTTTACCCATAAGGAGTCACCACGAGAGAGAATCCTCCATACCAACTTAAGACAACACACATCGTTCGCCTCCTTTAAGCTACGAAGCCCAAGCCCTCCTTCTCGCCTTGGCTTGCATACATCATCCCACGGCAACTTAGCTTTTTTAGGATTCAAATCAGCCCCAGACCACAAAAAAGCAGAGCAAATTTTCTCCACTTCCCTAAGACAAGCACGAGGTAAGCGAAATGCACTTAACCAGAAGTTGCATACACTCCATATAACCGAACTAACCAAATTAAAACGGCCTGCAAAGGAGAGATATCGAGACGTCCAAGAGCCAATACGTTTGCGTATCTGTTCAAGGAGCGGGGTGTAATCAGCCGTAGTAAAACCTTTAGTGAGCAGAGGCAAACCCAAGTATCTAACAGGCAGCTCTCCCACCACAAAAGCAAACTGGTTCTCTATTATCTGACGGTCCGCAGCAGCCACACCCGCTAGATAAACTGTCGATTTTTCCATACTAATCTTGAGACCCGATATCTTAGCAAAGTGATCAAAAACGGTCACAATCCCCTCAATGGATCGTGGTTTCCCATCAGAAAGTACCATCAGGTCATCAGCAAAGCTCAGGTGTGTCAGATTAATGGCTTGACACTGCGGGTGGTAACCGAATTGGCCTGCACCAGCAGCGGAGTCTAAAAGCTTTGACAAAACATCCATACAAATAACAAACAAATAGGGAGATAGAGAGCAGCCTTGCCGTAGACCCCTATTACTTTGAAAATACCCCGCTAGCTCACCATTCACTTAAACAGAAAAGATGCAGTTGTTATACATAATTTGATCCAATGAATAAACTCCGGTGGCAACTGTAAAGCTGATAGGACATTCAAGAGGAAAGGCCATTGAACTGAGTCGAAAGCTTTGGAAATATCTATCTTTATAGCACAACGCTCCGATATTGTCTCCTTATGATAGTTCTTAACCAACTCTGTTGCTAACAACACGTTTTCGATCAACAACCGATCTTTAACAAAAGCTGATTGATTTCCTGCAATGAAATTAGGCAACACCATCTTCAACCGATTCGCAAGGATTTTAGAAATAACCTTGTATAAAACATTGCAACAAGAAATAGGTCTGTAATCCCTCATTTCCATCGCCTCCAGTTTCTTTGGTATGAGGGCTAAGATAGTAGAATTTATCCCTTTTGGCAAGAAACCTTTGACAAAAAAAGATTGAACTGCCATTGAGAATTCATTACCAATGATATCCCATGTAGCCTTGTAGAACTCAGAAGTAAAGCCATCCGGGCCAGGAGACTTATCATTAGGCATAGCAAATAGTACTTGTTTGATCTCCGCAGTGGTGACAGGCGCAATCAATCGAGCTTGCTCACCCTCGGTACAACGATACGACAAAAGGTCTTGGAGCATAGCAACCTCAGCCCCCTCGAAATCTGTTGGTATCAATTGCAGGAATTCTTTAAAATATCTCTCAGCCTCTAGCTTAATATCCTCTCCCTTAGCCACCACGCCATTTGGACAGGTTACTTCACTCATAGTATTCACTGTCTTCCTTGTTTCAGCAGCCCTATGAAACGCTTTGTTGTTTTTATCTCCAACCTGCAACCAATGAAGCTTGGACCTCTGCTTAAGAAACTTTTCTTCCAGAGAGGCAACATGATCCCATCGCAAATAAGCTTCATTCTCCTCCTCAATTGTCACCGCAGTTGGATTGGTCAAGTTCTGTGTCTGCTTTACACAAAGATCCTCAAACGCAGCCTGAGTCCTTTTCTCCAAATTACTCAACCGGTCTCTCGCCAAACGCCGAACCAATGGCTTCAAACCCTTTAATTTTTTGTGGAAACGAAACAGTGTCGAGGTAGATAAAAACAGAGACTGAGTGGTCTTCCAATAATCATCAACCAATGGCCTGAACTCATCCATTTCCGTGAGAACATTTGCAAATTTGAACGGTCTATGTTTCCTGATAGTTTCACCCGGCTGCATGTGCAAACGACTACGCAAATGATCTGAACAACCCCCCGCTTTGAACACATTATAAGCCTGCGGAAACCGTTGCAACCATACATCATTGATCAAAATCCGATCCAACTTCTTCATTATAGGATCCTCGTCCTGCTTATTCCACCAAGTAAACAACGGACCATTAGAAGCAATGTCCGTAAGAGAACAGTAACCCACAGCCTCCTGGAAATCCCTCATACCCCTCGTTACCATGGGATGATCATCCACCCGGGAATGTTCTGACATGTCCAGAGTTTCATTAAAGTCTCCCATAAGCATCCACGGTTTTGTACTAATAATGGGAGAGTCCGCATGGTCCTTCAACTCCTGCCATAGAACCTTGCGTTGCTCTGCAGTATTCAAAGCATACACGAAAGAGCAGAAAAACTCTTCTGGTTGGCCCTCCAACTTAACCGAGCAAGTGATCAATTGTTCACTTTTATAAAAAGGAGTCATTCGAACCTTATCACTCCAAACTATCCATATACGACCTCTGCCATTAAATTCATAATTCGTCAACACCGACCAATCCTTAAACACTTTTTCTCCTATACGTTTTGCATTCTTCTCTCTGATACGAGTCTCTAACAAGCAACCGAACTGAAAATTACTCTCCCTTAACCACTTCTGAATGACGGAATGTTTTGATGTTTTATTGAAGCCCCGAACATTCTAGAAGAACCCTGACATTAAAAGTGTTTGTGGGAAGGCTTCCTACTCTGATTTCTAGAGTAAACTCTAGAAGACTGATTAGAAGCTGTTGAGACCGTTTTATGAGTTGATTTGGATTCGCGAGGCAGAGAGGGGCGAATTGTCACTGCTTTCCCTCCTCGATCCTTCTCCGTTCCTCCATTCCCAGCAGGATCCGGAATCTCCTTAGATGCCACTGCAGGGCCCTGAACCTTCTTAACCAACGAGAGCGGTACATGTTCCACCTGTTCTGACTCCACAACCTCTTCCTCTTCCCCCAATACCGAGTAGGTGTTAGACAGGAGGGTACCCTCCCTCGGCTTAGGCTCCTCTGAAACCTTCCCCGGACTGCGACTTGTTTTTGAAGGAGTAATCCAGACCTGCTCAGAAACTACTGGCGCCTGAACCTGAACCGGAACCCCTGATATGTCTTCAGCACTAGGCTGAGAATCAACACTGATGGTCGTTACAGGAGCCTCAGCACCAGCCCCTACCATCGAGTCTGACCCCAGATGAGCGTCCACCGAGGTAGAAGGAGGCAAAATGACCTCATCAACGACAGCTTCACTATTAGAAGAGATAGACGATAAGCAACTGGCAGTAGGATGCCCCCATTTATGACAACTAGTACAACGTGGAGGCAACCACGGGTAACTATATTTGATGGTGGTTTCGATTTCACCATCTTCCTCCCCTCCATAGACATACTCCCGCAGCAAAACTTTTGTCAAATCAGCTTCAACCAACATCCGTGCTTCATCAAAACTGACACAATCCTCTGTTTGTTGATGGAACTGGATCGGTTTTCCCACTGCACTGAATAAATATTCCAACCCCTTATCCGTGAACATAGACCGAGGTACATGTTTCAAAGTAACCCACAGAGGAATGGATTTCATTGCCGGTTGCGAGTCCTCTGCATACGGCGACCACTTGGACACAATCATGGGGATATCCATAATGTTCCACATTCCTCTATGCAACACCCTACGCCTCATGCTATCATTACGGATCCGAAACTTAACCGTGGTGTCGTTAACCGCAATGACATCGATCAAAGTAGATTTATCACCCAACCTCCAAATCTTATTGACAATCATGTGGATCTTTCCCACATGCGGAGCTTTCTGATGCAGGAATTTACCAATGATAAAATCCTCCCACAAGGGCTTAGCTCCCGTAAAAACATCCTTGGGAACCACCACCTTCTCCTTTCCTTCAACCTCCACAATTTTAAAACTCTTCTGAGTGAAAACATGTTTCTTCGCCACCTTAAGCCAGTTTCGTTTCTCCCTCACATCACCCTCGCCCTTCGCTAGAGAAGAGTCCCCTTGACTCAAGAGCGGAGCTTGGCTATCCTTCACCACCGCTTGCAACCCATCACCAGCCTCCAGAGAAGCCCCCCCTCCCGGAGAAGCCTCCGGCGGCTCCATACGTGCCCTAAAAGCGAGAAAACCCTAGTCGCCAAAAAAATCGCCTCAAAAACTATTTAAGGAAACTCTCCGGAGGATTTTCGCCTCTATGAACGTATTGAATACCGAAAAGACATATTGGTTTGTTTGTTTTCAATGTAACTATGTGGTCCATAAGACTTGTATAAACTTACCACGCGTCATAAAACTCACCCGTCACCCTCATCGTCTTTTTTCACTCCTTTTCTCTCACCCCAAATTATAAATTCGTGTCGTCTTTGCTACAAAACAATTGACAACAACTATGGGCATTATTCTTGCAATGATGATTGTTGCTCTTATGTGGTCCATTCCAAATGTGCAACTCATGAGACAATATGGGACCGGAGAGAACTCGAATGGGAGCCCGAAGAACTTGACGAAACTGAAGATGTTGCGCCATTCAAGATTGTTAGTGATGATTTGATAAAGTATTTTTGTCATGAACATAATCTAAAGCTTGAGAAGTACAATGTTGTTCGAGACAAGGACAAACAATGTCAAGCGTGCATCCTTCATATCGACTCCCACAATTTCTACAACTGCACGCAATGCGATTTTTTTCTACACGAGGTATGCGCAAATCTTCCTCGAAAGTTAGATCATGCATTGCACCAACACCCTCTTTTCCTTGACCCGGTTCCTCCAAAGAAGTCCAATTTCTTGAAATGTGTGGTTTGTTCTCGAGCGTTCGCTGGTTTCAGTTACAAGTGCGCTAAGGGTAGCTGCAGAAGGTTTCAGGTAGATGTTAGATGCATCTTAGTTGCTGACAGTTTCACCCACAAAAGTCATGAACATCCCTTATTTATTCCCATTTCTACTGTGGACAAAATGGCTTTTTGTGGAGGTTGCAAGACCAAAGGTGCTGATTTCTATCTACAATGTACTCTATGTGATTTTTCTCTATGTTATAAGTGCGCCACCATTCCAGATAAGCTACACTACAAATATGATGCATTTCCACTCTCTCTTTGCTATGGAGAAGACTCAAATGAAACATATTGGTGCGAAGTATGTGAGGGAAAACTAGATCCAAGCAAATGGTTTTATACATGCAACAAATCTTACATCAATATCCACCTTAATTGTGTATTTGGATTCGCTGCTTATATGAAGTCAGGCTACAGGTTTTATCACTACTATGAGATGGTGAAAGTTCTATACAATAACTGTAACACTCGACCGATTTGCCGTCGATGTGACGGTCGTTGCTCGAGTGATGTATCTTTCAAGGTGTCTGATGGGACGAATTTTTGTTCTAGTGAGTGTTTAGAAATTTTTATTCCGTAACCTTATTAATTTCTTTTGTGCAGTAGTATGTGTACTGTGAAACTTGTATTCCCACTACTCTTAAAGAATAAGAACCTTTTCATGTTGACAATTGTAACCACCCGTCCCGTAGACCCCACTAGCTTTACTGCTAGCCCACTAGACTGCTAGCCGCCCCAACGGACTCCAAGCTAGCCCTGCAGGGCATCGATCCTAACCCCTCATCGTGGAATGGAAATCACATCCAAATCCACCAGTAGGTTATTGGTGCGCCAGGCGTTCGTCGAACCGTGGTCCTCACCCTTTAACAACCTTCCCACAGGACAAGTTGCCAGATCAATTAGTGGCAACTTGTCCTGTGGGAAGGTTGTTAAAGGGTGGGGACTAGGGTTCAAGGAATGCCTGGTGCACCAATAACCTACTGTGGATTTGGATGAATAGTTCCATTTGCCCAGTGAGGGGTTAGGATCGATGCCCTTCGGGCCTATGGGGGCAAGCTAGCGGTGGGCTAGTGAGATCAATGGGACGGGTTGTCACAACAGTTATTGATATATCATAGTTGTTATTATCATATGATTGAGCATGGCATGCTATGCAATATCATGACAAGATCTTGTGTTGATGAGAAGAAACTGAATAGGGATTGGTCATGATTATATTATTATTGTTGTGTATTATCAAATGGAATGATACAAGTTATATATAAGCACAAACCATAATCAAAAGACATAATTAAAGGGGTTACATAGAATAATATAATTAATGTATATTAGAGTAATATATGGAATTTGAGTAATCATAGGTGATATGATGATACTCTTTCCTTAATACGCCCCCTCAATTTCAAGGGGTGATGAAGCGAAAATAACGGCTTGAGATTGACATGTCCAAGTGTTGAGAAGGAGATTCGCGCGGTTATGAATTGAGAAGATGAGTTGTTATTGTTGAGCAAGATTTGCTAAAGACCTGATCCGGTGACGAGTTGTGTGATGTTGAGGTGGTCGGCATCAACGATGGTTAGAGAAGTATATATGGACCATACTGTGATGGTGGTTAGGGAGATGGCACGGTGAAGGTCATACATGTGATGAAGCGTAATTTTGAGATGAAGATGAAATATATGGCTATTTTTTTTCTTTCTCTAAAGAAGCACTATGGCTTGATTCAAAACCTCATAAAAACATGAATGATGAAAACATCTTTTTCTTTTTTTCATTCAAAAAAAAAATTCGGTTTGATTCAGAGGCTTATAACAAGCTTGAATGATAGAAGCACTTTTGGCTGGAAAATAAATATTATAAAAGAAGAAGCACTTGACTTAAATTCAGAGGTCTAAGATGGTAAACTTGAATAAAAAGAAGCTCGATGGCTTAGATTCAGAGGTTCATGATGAACTTGAATGTGGAAGCACTTGGCTTAAAAACAAAAATAAACAAAAGAAGCACATACCTTAAAAATAGGAACGAAGCCGATCGTTAGATCATTGTGGCTCTGATACCATGTGAATAGAGAGAATATGATTGTATTATTATTGTTGTGTATTATCAAATGGAATGATACAGTCCCTTATATATTAAAAGAGAAGCATTCTCACACAAAATGCTGATGTATCGCACTCACAGAGCTTAATACATTATTTCCTTTATTTGTCATTAGTTTTTAATAATACTTACATCAGTTTTCCAAAAATATAATTAACACTCAAAATTATATATTTCTATTCTCTTTTTAACTTAATTATATATTTTAATTATATTTTTTATAAAATCTTTAAAATAGAATTTAAGAACTTTTCGTTCATATTATATGATAATATAAAATTGATATTATAATAATTCTCACTTGTTAAATTTTAATTATTATAAAATTTTTTATATATATTTTAAAAATATATATATATATACTACACAATCAAATTTTAGATTCCAATTACCGATAAATATTATAGATTTTGTAAATAAAAATTACATTAAAAACATTTAATAATTATTTTATACCGCACATAGTGCGGGTTATTACCTAGTTTATATATAAGCACAAACCATAATAAAAAGACATAATTAAAAGGGTTACATAGAATAATAAAATTAATATATATTAGAGTATGATAGCTGTGACCTCGTCGTATCACAACCTTAGTACCAAGAGTAAGAATACGATATGAATAACAAAACAAGACTCGATAATTGGGCAATTGATATTGCCTTTTTTTGGCTTTTCTATTTCTTAAATAAGGAAGCAAATACAAATTGATGGAGGATTCACCCTCCTACAATACAGGAAATCATGGAAAGATGAGAAGTGGATCCTAACAAATAGGATGACCACTTCTAATTATTTGCAGAACAGATAAAACAGATACCTTATCTCCTCAATTCAAATACTTCTTGTTGGGCTTACTAATCCTTGTGGACTTCCTTCTTGGCCCATCAACATGCCCAACAACTTCATCGTCGAGCTCATCACTTTGGTACTCATCAATACCCCTGTCAGGGTTGAGAACCTTGTCCTCAAGGTTCAGAGTCGGAAAACTCCGCTTCAGCTGTGAAAGGTCCTCCCAAGTGGCCTCCTCGACCGGCAACCCTTTCCACTGAATGAGAGCCTCCTGGAGCAAGTGCTGACCTTCGGTAGACTGACGATGACGAAGCACACGATCAGGTTGGAGCTTTAAGATGCAATTGTTGTGGAGTGGTGGTAAAGTGCCAGCCACCAGAGTATCAGCACCGATGTGCTGCTTGAGCAAGGACACGTAAAAAACAGGATGAATGTGGGACCCCTCAGGCAACAAAAGACGATACGCTACCGGTCCGACTTTGTCAGTGATTTCAAACAGACCATAGTACCGAGTAGCAAGCTTCTGTGAAGTGCAACGGAACACGGATTGTTGCCGGTGCGGTTGTAGACACAGATAAACCCAATCACCTTGTTGAAGTGGACGTCGCGACACTTGCCATCAGCAACCTGCTTCATTTTATTAACCGACTTGGCCAGATAAGCCTTCAAATCATTGATTACTTCATCACGAGACATGAGTTGCTCCGCCAATTCATCCACGATAGTGGCCCCAACCTCATAAGCCGGAAAGACTAGTGGTGGTTGGCCATAAAGCGCCTGAAACGGGGTAATACCTGTGGAGATGTGGTAGGTGGTGTTGTATCAATACTCAGCCCAAGGTAAGAGAGAACTCCATTGTCGAGGTCGGTGATGAGTGAAGCAACGAAGAAACTGCTCGATGCAACGATTCACGATTTCGGTCTGGCCATCCGTTTGAGGGTGGTAGGCGGTCGACATTCGTAGTTTAGTGCCTGCTAAATGCCAAAACTCCTGCCAGAGTTTGCTCACAAAAACTGGGTCACGATCACTTACGATAGAACGTGGAAAGCCATGAAGCTTGACGATGTGTGTAACGAACTTAGCGGCCACTGTGGCTGCTGTGTATGGGTGAGCTAGTGGCACCAGGTGGGCGGATTTGCTGAGACGGTTTACAACCACCATAATAGAAGTGTGATGATCAGAACGTTGCAAACCGTCGATGAAATCCATCGAGATGTCCTCCCACACACGATCCGGAATTAGAAGCGGTTGAAGCAAACCCGCTGGGGAAAGCGTTGCAGTTTTTGTACGCTGACACGTATCACATGCCGCGACATAGTCTTGAATTGTGCGGTACATACGCGGCGAATTATATTGTTGAGCAAGACATTTGAAAGTCCGTAAGGCTCCCAAATGACTCCCAGCGTGAGAGTCATGGAACTCCTGTAATAACAACGGAATGAAAGAAGACTTTGGAGGAATAACTACCCGGTTGTTATAGCAAAGAAGACCCGACTTCCATGCGAATGGTCTGCAGGGATGAAGATCTGCTGCTTTACCACTTTTGATCATGTACGGATCAGACTTAGCAACCAGGCATAGGTCATCCCAAAGACCAGAAGTCTGAACAAAGACCGCGTTCAAACTTGGGCTGTCAGTACGTCGGGAAAGTGCATCTGCAACGGCATTAGCAGACCCTGTTTTGTACGTGATTTCGTAATCATAGCCAGCCAGTTTACTAACTCATTTCTGCTGTTCGGAAGTGAGAATCCGTTGTTCCAAGAGAAAACGCAGGCTTTGCTGGTCCGTTTGAATGATGAAGTGTCGTCCCATGATATATGGTTGCCAACAGCGAATGGCGATGATGATAGCGAGCGCGAGCATAGGTAGACCAACTCTGTTTTGCAATGCCAAGAGAACGACTCATATAAGCGATAGGTTTACCGTTTTGTGAGAGGACAGCGCCAATACCATCACCGGAGGCGTTAGTTTGGATGACGAAGGTCGCTTCAAAATCTGGCAAGGCGAGAGTGGGTGTTGTGGTCATCGAGGTTTGGAGAGCTGCGAATGCTCGTCCGGCGTCTTCGTCCCAACAAAATTTGCCTTTCTTGAGGAGATTTGTGAGTGGTTTGGCGATAATGCCATAATCCTTAACGAACTTGCGATAGTAGTCTATGAGACCAAGAAACCCACGAAGCTCACTGAGTGTAGTTGGTGGTGGCCAGTCAAGCATTGCTTGGATCTTGGTCTGATCTACTCGAATGCCTTCGCCAGAGATGATGTGACCCAGATATTCAAGCTCCAGCTTCCCAAATTCGCACTTCTTGTGTTTCACAAACAAACTGTGTTGTCGGAGGAGTTGGAACACAAAACGGATATGCTGCAAGTGTTCATCCCATGTGCGACTATAAATAAGTATATCATTGAAGAAGATCAGGACAAACTTACGTAGATGGCTGCGAAAAACCGAATTCATCAGTGCTTGAAAGTAGACGGTGCGTTGCAGAGACCAAAGGGCATTACAAGATACTCGTAGTGGCCGTTGTGAGTACGAAACACGTTTTTAGGGACGTCGGGAGGGTGAACACGAACCTGGTGGTAACCCGCTGTAAGGTCGAGCTTAGTGAAAACCTTGGCACCATGGAGTTCGTCGAACATGTCGTCAGCCGTTGGAATGGGAAAGCGATCTTTAACAGTGGCAGCATTAAGGGCTCGGTAATCTGTGCAAAAATGCCACGATCCGTCTTTCTTTTTAATGAGCAACACGGGTGAAGAAAAGGGGCTCGAACTCGTCTGTATCAACCCGGACTGAAGCATCTGGTCCACCTGTTTCTCAATCTCCGCCTTTTGAAAATGAGCGTAGCGTTAAGGCCGGACGTTGATAGGGTTTTATCCTTCTTTCAAAACGATGTGATGTGAGATTTCTCTCGTTGGCGGTAACGACATTGGTAGCTGAAAAATGGAGGCAAAATCGTGAAGGAGGCACTGCATCTGATCGGGGACAGTGGTGGTGGTGTCTGCGGTGTCGTCGATGGTGAGAGCAAACAACGGTTGTCCCAAACAGGCTTCCTTGGCCACCTCGAACCAGTGGGCCTGTTGAATGTTCGGTCCGTGAAGCCCATGTAGAATGTGGGACTTCCCCGCCATTGTGAATGTCATCGTCCGGGCCTTCCAATCACACAAAGTCGGCCCAAGAGTCTCAAGCCATTGAATGCCTAAAACGACGTCGAGCCCTGTCAAAGGAAGAGCATAGAGATCAACGACAAACGTTGACTCACCTAGTTGCATAGCGACCTTGCGATAGACGCGGCGGCAACGGAGAGGGTGACCATTGGCGACCTTGACGTTGAAGGGTTTTGTGGTCGTCGATCTCAAATTAAGCCGATTAGCTGCTCGTTCGTTGATGAAATTGTGCGTAGAGCCGCTGTCGATTAACGCCACCATGTGCTGACGATTGATGATTGTGAACACGCAGATTATCTTCGAAGAATCCCACCCTGTAAGATCTTGGAGCGTGATTTCAGGTTCTACCAGGTCATGAAATTTGTCCTCTTCGTCCGCCTCATCGGCATCTTCTCCGAGCATAAGTAAGAGTTGCGAGGTCTTGCATTTGTGACCGGGGCTATAGCGTTCATCACAGCTAAAACAAAGCCCAAGGCTCCGTTTGCGTTTCATTTCCTCCCAACTGAGCCGTTTAGGAGTCTGTGTGGGTTGCTCACGATTCTCGGACAGACGTGGAGAATGGCCAGATGTGAGGGATCGCGATGGCGGTGTAGCAGTGACCGCCATAGGTGAATATGGTCGAGGAGTAAACGTCTGTTTTTGTGCTTGCAAGTGGTCGTCACTTAGTTGTGCCAGATTAAAAACCTCCTGCAGCGTTGTGGGCGAGAACATGCGAACATGGGCAGCAATTTTCTTGTGCAAGCCGCCAAGAAAAGTCCCGACCAGGGCGTCCTCTGACCAATTAGTGACCTTATTCTGCAATCGTTCGAACTCGCGTATGTAGTCTCGAAGTGATCCGGTTTGTTGAATTTTGGACAACGCTTCATGGAAATGGGAACCCCACATAGGCCCAAAACTAGCCCTGGGCATTTGGATTTTCGGTTCGGATCGGATCGGATTATTCGGGTTTTGGATTTTTCGGATTGGGCTGTATATAATCCGTTTACAATCCGAATATATTTTGGATCGGATCGGTTCGGATTCGTTCGGATTCGGATCGGTTTTCCATTTTTTTTAAAAATCCAAAGTTAAACCGAACCTTATATATTTCACTCGGAAATTATAATTACAAAGTTGAGATAGCTCAGATGGTTTCAGCGTGTCTCCCTTAACCTTCACTTCTTAGGTTTGATACCCCTCTCCAGCGAATTAAAATTAAAAATTTTTATATTTAACGGGCTCATACAGAAGCCCAAATATAGACCCAAAAGAAATATAATGTCTACAGTCTACACCCATAGAAATTAATTGTGTATTAGGTTTAACGGATAACCGATCAGATTTCGATTCGGATCGGTTTAAACCGAAATCCGAATTACAATCAAGGTAACAACCGATCGGTTTTTCTGTTAAAGCCTAATCCGATTTAAATCAGTTTTTTCGGATCGGTTCGGTTTCGGATAATATGCCCAGGGCTACCCAAAATGCTTCTAAAGTTCAGCTTCAAACACTTCCCATGGTGTATTGTAAGCATTTGTGCCGAGGCGTGCAGACGCCGCTTGCCACCACTCGTTTGCTTCTCCGTTGAGACGATAGGACGCCAGCATGACCTGTTGGTTGATGGGTATCTCCTGGTAAGCAAAGTATTGTTTAGCTTTGGTGATCCACTCAGAGGCACTGGCCCCTGTAAAGCGTGGGAGGTCGAGTTTAACCTGGCGAGCGAGTGCTGGAGGATTCTTATCCACTCGACGCAGCTCATGGTTGCCATGTGCCATGCCGTCATGGTTTTGGTGTACCAAAGCTACGAGACGATTAATGGCCTCTCTGTTCTCCTATGCTACCCGACGGTTATCCTCCATGATGCGATGTAACGAGGCCTCCATGGTGTGAAACTTGTCAGCCACATTGGCGGTGACCTACACATCGTCCAGCCGTTCCTTTGTCGCAGCCATTGGCTCCTCCAGAGGCAAAGCTACGACCCCCTTCTTTTTGTTCCCTCGTGTATCTGAAATGATTGCGATGTAAAAAAAATTTGGTATAACAAGTAACCTGCTCTGAATACCAATTGATAGCTGTGACTTCGTCGTATCACAACCTTAGTACCAAGAGTAAGAATACGATATGAATAACAGAACAAGACTCGATATTTGGGCAATTGATATTGCCTCTTTTTGGCTTTTTCTATTTCTTAAATAAGGAAGCAAATACAAAGTAATGGAGGATTCACCCTCCTACAATACAGGAAATCATGGAAAGATGGGAAATGGATCCTAACAAATAGGATGACCACTTCTAATTATTTGCAGAACAGATAAAACAGAGACCTCGTCTCCTCAATTCAAATACTTTTTGTTGGACTTACTAATCCTTGTGGACTTTCTTTTTGGCCCATCAACATGCCCAACAACTTCATCGTCGAACTCATCACTTTGGTACTCATCAAAGTAATATATGAGATTTGAGTAATGATAGGTGATATGATGATACTCTTTCTTTATATGGTCTAAATGAATTGTTTTAAGATAGTAGAATTAATAAGAAACAATAACAAAGATGGGTACATTAGAATGTGTTTCCAATCGCTTCATAATATGATATGAAGCCGGCTGAGTTTGAGGCACTTTCAAAAATGTTACCCATCATCGTATACCATAAAGAAGGCACTTTCACACCCTATAATTTGTCACATTGTCATCATTATTTGTTCCACGTCCAAAGTCTTTAACTCTTAAGAACAGGGCAGCTTGCTAAGAACCTAACGAAACCACAAAGTAAATTTGAAGTACAAAGTAAACCACAAATGTAAAGGCGGCTCCAGTTGCGATGCTGAAAATCTCGAAGCTTTTAACATCTTCTCGAGATGTGTGGCCAGTGAAAAGATTATGGCCTTTTCAACTGCGCTGTCTCTGCTCATCTTCGCCATCGTCATCATCATCATCGTCTTCTTCTTTGCTTTCTTCTGTGCCAAGCGATGATCACATTGTCCGTCTCATTCTAGACCAGAAATCAGCTTCAGGAGCTATGGAAACTTTTCGATGGGCTTCGACTTTTCCTGGGTTTATCCATTCTCGTTCCACTTACCGTGCTCTGTTTCATAAGCTTTGTGTTTTCCGACGTTTTGATACTGTCTACCACCTGCTCGACGAAATGCCTGAGTCGATTGGTTTGCCTCCGGATGATGCTATCTTCGTAACTATCATTAGAGGGTTCGGGCGTGCTCGGTTGACCAAACGTGTGATTAGTGTCGTTAATCTGGTTTCGAGATTTGGGATCAAACCATCTCTGAAAGTTTTCAACTCGATTCTGGATGTTTTGGTCAAGGAAGACATTGACATAGCTAGAGAGTTTTTCAGAAGGAAGATGATGGCTAGTGGGATTCAAGGTGATGAGTACACATATGGGATTTTGATGAAAGGGCTTTGTTTAACAAATAGGATTGGTGATGGTTTCAAGCTCCTTCAGATCATGAAGACAAGCGGTGTGGCTCCAAACGCTGTGGTTTATAACTCCTTGCTTCATGCTCTTTGTAAGAACGGGAAAGTTGGGAGAGCCAGGAGTTTGATGAGTGAGATGAAGGAACCAAATGATGTAACTTTCAACATCTTGATTTCTGCTTACTGCAACGAGCAGAAGTTGGTTCAGTCAATGGTGTTGCTGGAGAAGTGTTTTAGTTTGGGTCTTGTTCCTGATGTTGTGACGGTAACTAAGGTGATGGAAGTTCTCTGCAATGAAGGCCGTGTGTCTGAGGCACTCGAGGTTTTGGAGAGAGTGGAAAGCAAAGGAGGTAAAGTCGATGTTGTAGCTTGTAACACCTTGGTTAAAGGGTATTGTGCGCTTGGGAAAATGAGAGTTGCTCAACGGTTCTTTAAAGAGATGGAGAGAAAAGGTTACTTGCCCAATGTGGAAACTTACAACTTGTTGATTGCTGGGTTTTATGGTGTTGGAATGTTGGATTCAGCTCTGGACACTTTCAATGACATGAAAACAGATGCGATTAGATGGAACTTTGTTACATTTAACACGTTGATCAGAGGGCTTTCAGTAGGAGGGAGGACAGACGATGGTTTAAAGATATNTCCTTGCTTCATGCTCTTTGTAAGAACGGGAAAGTTGGGAGAGCCAGGAGTTTGATGAGTGAGATGAAGGAACCAAATGATGTAACTTTCAACATCTTGATTTCTGCTTACTGCAACGAGCAGAAGTTGGTTCAGTCAATGGTGTTGCTGGAGAAGTGTTTTAGTTTGGGTCTTGTTCCTGATGTTGTGACGGTAACTAAGGTGATGGAAGTTCTCTGCAATGAAGGCCGTGTGTCTGAGGCACTCGAGGTTTTGGAGAGAGTGGAAAGCAAAGGAGGTAAAGTCGATGTTGTAGCTTGTAACACCTTGGTTAAAGGGTATTGTGCGCTTGGGAAAATGAGAGTTGCTCAACGGTTCTTTAAAGAGATGGAGAGAAAAGGTTACTTGCCCAATGTGGAAACTTACAACTTGTTGATTGCTGGGTTTTATGGTGTTGGAATGTTGGATTCAGCTCTGGACACTTTCAATGACATGAAAACAGATGCGATTAGATGGAACTTTGTTACATTTAACACGTTGATCAGAGGGCTTTCAGTAGGAGGGAGGACAGACGATGGTTTAAAGATATTAGAACTGATGCAGGACAGCGAAAACGTTCATGGGGCAAGAATTGATCCATACAATAGTGTTATCTATGGCTTTTACAAGGAAAACCGTTGGGAGGAAGCTCTGGAATTCCTGTTAAAGATGGAGAAACTGTTTCCTAGGGCTGTTGACAGGAGCTTCAAGGTGATAAGTTTATGTGAGAAAGGTTGTGTGGATGATGTAAAGACGGAGTATGATCAAATGATTGGAGAAGGAGGAGTTCCAAATGTTATCGTATCCCATTGTTTGATTCATAGATACAGCCAAGAAGGTAACATGGAAGACACACTTGAGCTTATAAACGACATGGTGACCAGAGGCTATTTGCCTCAATCATCAACATTCAATGCTGTGATT
>NC_025699.1:26171373-26180001 GCF_000633955.1 Camelina sativa
ATGATTGGAGAAGGAGGAGTTCCAAATGTTATCGTATCCCATTGTTTGATTCATAGATACAGCCAAGAAGGTAACATGGAAGACACACTTGAGCTTATAAACGACATGGTGACCAGAGGCTATTTGCCTCAATCATCAACATTCAATGCTGTGATTATTGGGTTCTGTAAGCAAGATAAAGTCATGAATGGTATTAAATTTGTGGAGGACATGGCTGAGAGAGGTTGCGTCCCTGATAGAGAAAGCTACAATCCGTTGCTCGAAGAATTGTGCGTGGAGGGTGATATTCAGAAGGCTTGGTTGACTTTCTCACGAATGGTGGAGAAGAGTATTGTCCCTGATTCTTCTATGTGGGGTTCACTCATGTTTTGTCTCAGCCAGAAAACAGAGTTCCACATAAACACCTTATTGTTGCAGGACGTAATCGAAAGTTAAAGCTAGATCAAGATGGTTTGTTTTGCTTCTTTTGAAAATCTGTTAAAAGCTTTCGGAGAAGATTTTAAAGAGACCATGAGAAGACGAGAAGGGCAAAATGGAGAATTGGACAACGTCAAAATGGGAAATGTTTGAAGCACCCATCAATAAAAAAAGGACAAGAGGAGCAAAAGGTGGAGAGAGTCTTACGTTTCGTGCAATTCCTCTCTTTCTCTCTCCTTGTTCGAGAGAAAATTAAAAGAAAAGGTAGCTCTTTTATTCAAAGATCCAAACTTTGACAATAAAAATCCACACACAGAACACGGATCAAGCGGTGGAATTCAGACAAGGGAAAGAAGAAATATGTCGTGTTCATCCTCATCTGGATCAGATGAAGACGATGAGGGCTTCGATGCTTACCGTAAAGGTGGATATCACGCCGTTAGAATCGGAGACCAGTTTTCCGGTGGCCGCTACATTGCTCAGAGAAAGCTTGGTTGGGGACAATTCTCAACAGTTTGGCTTGCCTATGATACTCGCACTTCTGTACGCATCTCTCTTTCCTTATATATATCTCTGTGTTGCTCTCGCTTTACTATGCCAACAAGATCTTAAATGCAGAATTTGACTTCGTAAATTTGTTTTAAGAATGTACCCATTAGTCTTCTCGAAATCCTGTCACATGGGTTCTGATCTGTTTTGGTGCAAGATCTTGGCTTATTACAACACCATTTTGTGAATTAACCTTTCACAAAAGCAGGGTTCTGATCTGTTTTGGTGCACTCTGTAGTTGACCAACCATAGCAGTTTATTTAAATAGCTGAGAATAGGAGATCAGTGCGTATTAAATGGCGCTATTTCTTAAATGCCATTGTTACTGTATGGGTATTTCAGTAACTCTAGACTTAAATTTAATGTTTTATTTTCTTTTGAGCTCTTTCTTTGGAGTCTTGTACCTTGTCTGAAGCAGGGAAACACTTGTACGCTCTCTCTCTTAGATTCTTTCATTATGAGAAATACAATTCTGATGTTTTGCTTTTAGAATGTAAGAAGTACATGACTTTAGATTAAGGAATGCCTCTGAAAATTTTCTAATAGTTTGAATTGAAATTGAATTATACAAGCTCGGTGTCACATGTATCCTTCTTTTTGGCTTTATTCCCATTAGTTTTATAATAAAGTATGTGTTTATGTCTATTTTGTAGAATTATGTTGCTTTGAAGATTCAGAAGAGCTCCTTACAGTTTGCTCAAGCTGCACTTCACGAAATCGAACTACTTCAAGCTGCTGCTGATGGGGATCCAGAAAACACCAAATGTGTTGTTCGTCTTATTGATGACTTCAAGCACGCAGGTCCCAACGGGCAGCATTTATGCATGGTGCTTGAGTTTCTTGGCGATAGCTTGCTCCGTTTGATCAAATACAACCGTTATAAAGGGATGGAGTTGAGTAAAGTACGGGAGATATGCAAATATATACTGACTGGTCTAGATTATTTGCACCGTGAACTCGGTATGATTCACTCCGACTTAAAACCTGAAAACATTCTTCTTTGTTCCACCATTGATCCTGCCAAAGATCCCATCAGATCCGGACTAACACCAATACTAGAAAAGCCCGAGGGGAACCAAAACGGTACATCAACAATGAATCTGATTGAGAAGAAATTGAAGAGGAGAGCAAAAAAAGCGGCTGCTAAAATATCGGGAAGAAGAGTTTCCATAGTAGGTTTAAGTGAAACACCGACAAAGACCAAGAGAAATTTGGATGGGATTGATATGAGATGCAAAGTTGTCGACTTTGGTAACGGATGTTGGGCTGATAAGAAATTTGCAGAAGAAATACAAACGAGACAGTACAGAGCTCCTGAAGTAATACTTCAGTCAGGTTACTCTTACTCTGTTGATATGTGGTCTTTCGCTTGTACTGCTTTCGAGCTTGCCACAGGCGATATGCTTTTTGCTCCAAAAGAGGGGAATGGTTTTGGAGAAGACGAGGTAAAGATGGTTTATAAGAAAGTACAAATCGATTTTTAACCAAAAAAGTTCTTTTTATTTTGTTTATCAGCCTGTTTAACACATTCTTCTCCTTCTCTGGTATGGCTCTCCAGGACCACCTTGCTCTTATGATGGAACTCCTAGGAAAAATGCCTCGGAAGGTACCCGGAAAAACACTTGGTTTTCTTCTGTCTCTTTATTGCTCGGTTATAGTCTTTTTGATACTTCTGATTGGAATAGATTGCCATTGGAGGTGCAAGATCAAAAGATTACTTTGACAGACACGGCGACTTGAAGAGGATCCGGAGATTGAAATATTGGCCACTCGAGCGTTTACTGATCGATAAATACAAGCTACCAGAAGCAGAAGCACGGGAGTTTTCGGATTTTCTCTGCCCGATTATGGATTTTGCGCCTGAGAAACGACCAACTGCTCAACAGTGTCTGCAGCATCCATGGTTGAATCTCAGTACACAGAACAATGAAGATCAGATAGAAGGTAAGATGAGTAACATGCAGATCAAAGGTTGAAGAACCTCTCTTGTTCTTGATTTTCTTTTGCTTACAAATGATATAGAAACTGCTCTCTCTCTCTCTCTCTCTCTCTCTTTTTTGGGTTCATTCTTTGGTTCGTTTCAAATTTTGAAAATTTTTGAAGGAAAATTTGTTTGTTTGTTTTTGTTTGTCCTTGTGTTGGGAGATATGATTAGTGACTACTGTATAACAATCAGTTTCATATAATATCATCATATTGCGATGCATTAAGTGATTTGATTTAACTAACGAGTTCTGGCAAAGCTCATGTGGAATGTTCTCTTCCTCGGGCAATTCCGAGTGTTCTTTATTGATTGTTCTATTCTTAAGAACATAAACATAATATATACTGCTCCCTCTGTTTCAAAATATTGGATGTTTTAGTTAAAACATGCATATTAAGAAATAGTTACTTTTAAAAAGTTTAATCAATCATAAACAAGATTGTATGATATAAAATATAAAATTAATCTAAAAGTTGAATAGAAAATTGTAAACATCCTATATTATGAAACAAATATATTTCTCTAAACATCTTATATTATGAAACGGAGGGAATATTAAATTATAAGAACGTCAAGAATAAACGTTATTGGTTTAAGATTTGAATAGAGTTTTAAAGATTTTAAATGTTATGTAGAATCTGTTGTTATTAGATCAAGATTTTGTTAAACTCTGTTAAAGTTTAGTGTTATTAGTTTGTGATTTATAAAAAGTCATTTAAAATCTTAACAAATCTGGGTTATTGGATTCAGACTTTTATAAAGTCATTAAAAGTTTTGTGTTATTCAATTAAAATAAAAGAATCTAGGATTGTTAGTGAGTTCAATTATTATGTTATTGGTTCATGATTTTAGACACTTTCTTTACAAAATAAAGTCATGGAAAGTATCATAAAAATACAGAGATTGTTTGGAGGACTTTACAAGATTTTAGAAAACTAATCAACAAAACTCTCTAGCAATCTTTAACAATCTTTCACTTATTCATTTTTTATGATTTTGTTGAACTCTTCAAAAATCTTCATAAATCTCAAACCAATACCACCCAAGTGTTTACAATCTAAAATAGTACCAGTCTTTGTAGTAAAGAAAACTGTAAAACATCATCTAAAATGAAATAATTTTTCTTTTACTAAAACAACGCTCATTATATAGTACAGAGGGAATATTAGTTTTCTTTAGTTTTTTTTTTTTGTGAGGAAAAGACTTATATCTAATATATTATAGGAGTAGTCGAAAGAGCTCACAGTCAATTTCACAAAAAATGACTGCCTTTGCCTCTAATGGAAATTGCCCTTAAATTATTTTCGGACAAGCTTTTCTCGCCTATTTAGATTGCTGAAACGCACCACATTCATCCTCAGACTTAAGATTACTAATTTGCCATTAATGAGATTCAAAACTGGACCTTTTTGCCCTTTTGATTAATTTATAAATTTATAAAAGATTAGTTTTCTTAATTATATGATCTAAAAAATCGTCAAACGTGATTTATAAATTTAAAAAACCCTAAAACCTAAAATAATGGGCTTTATAGAAAACCCAATCAAAATATACCGACCTATTCGAAACCCTAAAATTATAGGTTGTTAACTAATATAAATAGGTACAACCCTAACCATTCTTCATAATTCGAAATCTTAAAAAGAGAAAAAAACCCTAAATTACTCTCATGTTCTCAAATTTATATTTGTATTATAGTCTTGATGATCTTTTATATGGTTCTTCGTATTTGTGTTCTAATTATTCATATCCTCTTTCTGTAGTATTTGTTTGGAACGCAAGATCAAGCATTACCAAAACTTTGTGTATGGTTTCTTTACTTCTTATATTATATTGCATATGTTTCTTGATCTTTTTATAGTTTTGTATAAACAAATTATACTAATTCTTATGTTTCAGGTGTGTTAGTAGATAGTCATGATCTTAGTTCTATAGATCTGCATGGGGAGAAAAATAGGTATTTTATTTTTCTGTATACATAAAACTTATTTCCTTTATACCTTGATGATGCTAAATTAGAAGGCTCATGTTTATAGTTGCAGGAAAACTTCTGAAGATACTAATATTAATGAGAGATGTTTGGTAATTTTCATAGTAATCTATTCTATCATTGTTATCGAATTTTATTGATTGTTTGTTGCTCTAATAAATAAATATAAATCAATAGGTAGAGGTGGCGAGGTCTATCAAACATTTTTATTTGATTTCTGCCTCCTCATCGTTGCTAAGAGGTATGTTGCTAAATTTAAAATTCTTTTGATAATATTATAAATATTTACTAATGATTTAAATTAAAACATTATTTAGATGAATCTACCGATGATCGTATGGTGAAAAACATGTATTGTTTAAAATTATATAAGAAAGATTAAAATTATATATTTGAATCAGAAAATCATACTAATATTTGTAGTTTCTGATTGTTGTTGCAGAAAGGCTATGATTGATGCTAACAATATCCCAACATCTATGGTATATTCTAAAATAAATGATTTTGCTAATGTTTAAAATTAACTACTCTTATTTTCTCGGATATAACATAATTCGGTTTGATTAATCAACAGATGAATGATGCAGAGTCAGCAATACAACGTCTTTCGGCTATTGCTCGGTAGTAGTTCATGTTAAAAAGCAGTCTTAACCCTAATTCTTTGATAAAATAATGTTTTAATGTTTGTTACTAATTCCTTAGTTTGGTATTAACACGGTAACAATTTGTGTTTGAAAGTAACCCTAATACTAATTCTTTTATAAAAACATGTTACTAACGTTTATTCGTAATTTTTAACCCTAACCCTAGTTCTTTGTTGTTATCTGCAGGGAAGCTATTAATCGAAAAGAAGCTAAATCGTTCCTTTTCATTTAAGACACACGGTAATTACCTAAAATATATTCTCATTAAAATTCTATTAAATCTAATATATGACATTTTTATTATTTTAAAATAAACTGCATATGGAAGAAGAAATGATTGGTGTCATAGCAACTATTCTGGCGTGAAGAGAGGAGAGCAACAAAATTTAGAGAATAGTAGAATGAATGTTCTAAGATCTTATAATTGCTGTTTTTTGGATATTGTTTTAGATAAATGAATATTTATGAAATAAGAATATTTCTATAAAGTTTGATTATTTTTTATTTGAAATTTACGGTACTTTATAATGTCGATCTATAAATAAATGAAACGAGACGTGTAAACAATGATAAATGTGCGTCGTGAAATACAATTATTAACAATACAATCGACCACCATATATTAAAGTTCAAGATCATTATGTCAATTTCAATATGTCGTGATATTGTATATTTTAAATGCCGAAATTTTACATATGAATGATGGAAAAAAATGAGATAATTACCGTATTAAGTTTATGAAAATGATATAGATATTAACGTTTTCAGGTTATATTTTTAAAAATTGTGATATATATTATTTTCTAAATTTTGTAGATTATTGTTCAGTTAATGTAAGGTTGTTAATTTAAACTAAGATTTACAAATATTATGATGAAATCTAATAAATTATTAATTTTACATTATGTAAAGTAGGGTAGATAAACTTAATAAGTTTTCCATATTCAAAACAATATAGAATACGGTGTATCATCACGATTAATATAAAAATAGAAAATGTAAAATACACTTTAAAAGCCGTAATGATAAACATTAAGAAGTTTACTATCATCTCTAAAATAAAGGGAAGTGTAAAATATTTATGTCTGGAGATATATACAAATTATATTTAAATGATTTGCTAAAGATATATTCTTAAATATCACTTACAAAAAATGTATATTATATATATTAAATTACATATATATATATATATATAAGTATATCCGACTTTTTAGACTTTCAACCTAAATTAAACAAGAAAACAAAAAACAAAAAACTATGGTTAGGTATAGTCTTTCCGATGATGTTTCGCGTTTGAATCCTTCAAAATATGAATGGAAAAATTCGTGTGAAGATCTTGTTTTTGTGGGAAGAAAAAGGTCTAAGTTTGGAGATGGTTTTATCTGATATTAAGGTATTTAGTTTATTCTAATCATAAGCTCATTATAGATTTCAAAAATAAAGCGTATATGCATGTATACTTGAAAGTTATAAATTAAAATCGTTGAGTATATTCTTTGAGATATAAAATAATTATGTGACAATTATTAATTCTATGATTTATTAGGGTGTAAAGGTCCAAAGTTCCTTTCGTGGAGACGTTTATGATCGTTTTATCTCCAAGTTTAACGTTGGGGATTGGCTTGATTTCTGAAAGGACCGACCTTTTAAAAAAAATATATATAATTAATAATAAATAAACTACAACTAGTGGTCCCATATCCACTAGCCACCTAACCACAATCACATTCAACAGCGGAAATAACCAATACCAATATCAATAAATAACCAATAATAACCAATATTATAATCATAATCAATAACCAAATACCAAACAGTAAGAATCATAGAACCAGCAACCTAGCAATGTTTCTAATAACTCAACTCTAACCTAACAATGCCAGACAACATCCAACCGAGTCCCTAGAACATCCTCCTCTTCATTGCCTTGATTCCACGATCACACTTTGCCTTTACCTGCACCACAAACACAAATCGCAATGCATGAGTAATTTATAAACACTCAGTAAGGCAATCCTCCCATCTACTGAGCTATACACACAAGCAATAGAGACATCTCTAACCATCAACCAACAATCAACAATAGACAAACCACGACTCTGCATCGACCGACACCAACATGCATCGACTGATACCAGTTGGAGGTTGCGTCGACCAACGCAAGATCTGCATCGACCGATGCAAAGATAACTTGCATCGACCGATGCTCCCATTGCATCGACCGACGCATGCTCGACATAGCATGAAAACCCTAGAGTTTATGCGTCGTCCTCGCATCTGCATCGACCGACGCACAAAGTGCATCGACCGATGCAATGCCGAGCATCGCTTTCCTCCGAAGCTTCTCGCCGGATCTTCGTTCCTACAACCTTAAAACTCGATCCCAAGCCACAAGAAAGCTTCCTAAAGTCCCAAATACCAATCTAACAAGCCTAACAACACATAACAAGCAAATCAGAGAGACATATAGCTTAGATTAGCCATGGTCACGCACTTACCTTTGCCAATACGATTCTGAACCTCAATCAAGCAAGAAAACACTTCTAGAAGCCTCCTACAACGTCCTAAGCCTCAGATCTCACCAGAAAACTCCACCAATCCACAGAAATCACCAAGAACACCAAGAACACTCTTTCTCTCTTTTGTTTCTCTCAAAAGCGGCCAAAGTCGACTAATGAGACAAAAGAAACAATTTTAGAGTTTTCCTTTTCCCTTTGCCCAAAACGCAGCGTTTAACTTAAACTCGTCCGCATAAAATTGAACATGCATCGACCGATGCACTAATTGCATCGACCGATGCAACCCCTAAACCGGGATTTTGGTTCGCGGATGTTACAATTCTCCCCCACCAATCTAGATTCGTCCTCGAATCTCAAACAACCATCAGCCAAGGACTCCCGTGCAACCGTTTGCACGGCCCACACTCCTCCGACCGATCTACGGAAGGTCACCTCTAGGCGATAGACTCACGCTCCAGGTATTATTTGCTCTCGACTTTTGGACTTTCCTTTATTCATAGGCCTAAACCTTGAGTTTTATTG
>NC_025699.1:26180204-26222805 GCF_000633955.1 Camelina sativa
TCATCAGACCTAAGTTTGCATGCCATAATGTTGGCTCCTCATCGGGCCTAAGCCCGCATGCCATAATATATAAGGAAAATCCAATACTTGTCTCTCGGGTTGCCACCCTACAGTGCACCCCCGGATTGTCATCCTAAGTCGATATACCAACCATACTCCCAAGCCACAAAGTCTCTGAATATGGCAGTACTAGGAGAACCTAAGTCCCCCAAGACTCGCGAGCAAACAATTCTGAACACGTCTGAGTCCTATCCCTATCAATGTCCTACCAACCACATATCCCTTCACTGGAATACTTCATGACCACACAAGGAACATATACATGCCACAAGGCCAACAAATGTCTTAAACAGGACCGTCACAAAGACCAAACAATCTGTCCTAAACAGGATCGTCACAAAGACCAAACAATCTGTCCTAAACAGGACCGTCACAAAGACCAAACAATATGTCCTAAACAGGACCGTCATAAAGACCATCTATCCCGAAGGACCGTCACAAAGACTAAACAATCTGTCCTAAACATGACCGTCACAAAGACCAAACAATCTGTCCTAAACAGGACCGTCACAAAGACCATCTGTCCCGAAGGACCGCCTAAACAGGCACTCTGGCTAAACATCCTGCCACAAAGGCCACACATCTGGCTAAACAGCCCGCCACAAAGGCCATACATATGGCTAAACAGCCCGCCACAAAGGTCACACATCTGGCTAAACAGCCCGCCACAAAGGCCACACAATGTCTCAAAAGACTGCCACACACGGCACAATGACTAAAAAGTCCGCCACTAAGGCCACACAAGCCTCTCCAAGACTCTCCACCTCTAAAATGGACAAATTCCAACTCACATAAAACTTTCCATTTTTAGCACTTTCCACTTTTGGAAACTTCTATTTCCGGAAACTTTCCTCAAATACCCTGCTTCACGGAAACTTTATACCCCGAGCACCACCTCATCTTGTTACTGAGTCGCACAACCGACCACCCCAAGCGACCAAGTAAACAAGAGAGATGGGCTGGAATACTCCATTCCCGCTCCAACCACGGATTGCA
Source organism: Camelina sativa (assembly GCF_000633955.1). Classification (NCBI taxonomy): domain Eukaryota; kingdom Viridiplantae; phylum Streptophyta; class Magnoliopsida; order Brassicales; family Brassicaceae; genus Camelina; species Camelina sativa. The sequence continues at coordinate 26,181,261 of NC_025699.1, forward strand.
GATAGGACTAGGCTAGACAAGCTCAAGTCGCGGCTTGCTTCTCATACCACTTCTTAAACCTTGCCTTCATCCTCGCCTCTGGCTCCCAAGTCTGCTCCTCAACACCATCACAGTCCCAAAGGACTCTCATCAAAGGAATCTTCTTCTTCCGAAGTTCCTTGATCCTCCTCTCGAGAACCCTCACTGGTCTCGCCTCCAAAGTCATGTTAGATTGAAGATCTTCAGGAATCTTAGCCAACAACTGATCATCCTCACGGAGACACTTCCGCAACATAGACACATGGAAAACCTTGTGGAATGCACGCATAACCTCAGGTTACTCCAGTCTATATGCCACTGGTCCAACCCGCTCAATCACTCTGAACGGACCCATATACCTCGGACTCAACTTAGTCTCAGTCAATGACCTGTTCGGACTCTGCAACATGGCCATCTTGAGGTACACTCTGTATCCTACCTGAAACTCAAGATCTCCCCTCCTCCTATCAGCATAACTCCTCTGCCTATCCTGAGCCTCCTTCATGTTCAGCTTGAGAACCCGAATCTTCTCTGAGGTCTCCTGAACAAAATCTGCCCCAAACATACTCCTCTCCCCCACCTAAGTCCAGCATAACGGTGTACGACACGGCTTCCCAGACAAAGCCTCATAAGGAGCCATCCCAATACTCGCCTGATAACTGTTGTTGTAAGCAAACTCTACCAGGTTCATGTGATCTGCCCAAAGGCCACCACAATCCAGCACCTACATCCTCAGCAAATCCTCCAGCGTCTGGGTCGTCCTTTCTGACAGCTTACTGTTTGGCATGATAAGCTGTACTCATATGCACATTAGTGCCCATCTCTACCTGAAATGCCTTTCAGAACACTGAAGTGAACTTAGAATCCCTATCAGAAACGATACTCGCTGGCACCCCATGCAATCTGACTATCTCTCTCACATACTTCTTAGCCAAGACCGCTGCTCCATCAGTCTTCTTAATGGCCAGAAAATGTGTTGACTTAGTCAACCGGTCCACAATGACCCAAATAGCATCAAAAGTCTGATACCAAACTGAAAGGACCGACCTTTTTAAAAAAAATAATAATAATAATAAATAATAAATTAACTACTACTAGTGGTCCCATATCCACTAGCCACATAACCACAATCACATTCAACAGTAGAAATAACCAATACCAATATCAATAAATAACCAATAATAACCAATATTATAATCATAATCAATAACCAAATACCAAACAACAAGAATCATAAAACCAGCAACCTAGCAATGTTTCTAATGACTCAACTCTAACAACCTAGCAATGCCAGACAACATCCAATCGAGTCCCTAGAACATCCTCCTCTTCATTGCCTTGATTCCACGATCACACTTTGCCTTTACCTGCACCACAAACACAAATTGCAATGCATGAGTATTTTATAAACACTCAGTAAGGCAATCCTCCCATCTACTAGGCTATACAAATGAGCAATAGAGACATCTCTAACCATCAACCAACAATCAACAATAGACAAACCAGGACTCTGCATCGACCGACACCAACATGCATCGACCGACACTAGTTGGAGGTGCGTCGACCGACGCAAGATCTGCATCGACCAATGCCAGTTTAACTTGCATCGACCGACGCTCCCATTTCATCGACTGACGCATGCTCGACATAGCACAAGAACCCTAGAGTTTACGTGCCGTCCTTGCATCTGCATCAACCGACGCACAAAGTGCATCGACCGATGCAATGCCGAGCATCGCTTTCCTCCGAAGCTTCTCGCCGGATCTTCGTTCCTACAACCACAAAACTCGATCCCAAGCCACAAGAAAGCTTCCTAACGTCCCAAATACCAATCTAACAAGCCTAACAACACATAACAAGCAAATCAGAGAGAGCTCTAGCTTAGATAAGCCATGGTCACGCACTTACCTTTGCTAAGACGATTCTGAACCTCAATCAAGCAAGAAAACACTTCTAGAAGCCTCCTACAACGTCCTAAGCGTCAGATCTCATCAGAAAACGCCACCAAACCACAAAAATCACCAAGAACACCAAGAACACTCTTTCTCTCTTCTGTTTCTCTCAAAAGCGCCCCAAAGTCGACTAATGAGACAAAAGAAACGATTTTAGGGTTTTCCTTTTCCTTTTGCCCAAAACGCAGCGTTTAACTTAAACTCGTCCGCACAAAACTGAACATGCATCGACCGATGCAACCCCTAAACCAGGATTTCGGTTCGCGGATGTTACAATTTCGAAGACTTTAAAGTTGTTGAGCAGTATGGTTCATGTTTAACTACCACACATCGTTTCAAATTTGTTATTTTGTATCAAACCAAGATTAAAGAGAATTCATTTGTTGGAGGGGAAGATTTCTATGATTTCGTCGACTTCAAACTCATTAATGATGGTACCCGATGTGAAGATTACTTAGTGGAGGAGGATTTATTTTTGTTATTTAAAAGATTAAATTGAAGTTATAACATTATTTCAATTATTATTAATAGTTCTTTTTATTTGAAATAACTTTATTTTTATACAGATGTCATCAGTGAGGTTGTCAATGTTGGAGAATTCAGCTGTAATTTCAGTAAATTACAACAAAAAGAGGAAAATAAGGAGTCGGAAAATCATGAGAAACATGTGGACGTATCAAAAACTGATAATATTTGTATGTTGTTTAAGTATTGTACTCGATTTGGTTTAGACAAAAAGAAAAAACTTCTTATCATGATCACTCCGAATCGGATTGTACGATCTTTGAAGAATCTGATGATGACAGTGATGTTGGAGATCAAGCCGATGATGATTATATACAAGAAGGAAGCGATGAAGAAGATGATGTTTGTTATGATACAATGGATGAAGAAGATGTTGATACTCAAGAAGAAACCCATGATGAGGGCGAATACCAATCAGATAATAGTGATAACGATGATCATAATGAGGATAAATATGTCCAAGATTTAGAGGAGGATGAAGAGGACGATGAGATGCAAAGTACTGAAGGAAATCTTGAAATAAATAAAAGAGCAGAGGATAATTCAATTAACCACAAAATCTCTTTTGATCTTCGCGATTTCAGGTAAATTATAGTACTCATAAATAAATAAATATATATATATATATATATATATTGTATAATTATGATCTTGAATTGTATTGAAACATAAAGTTTTAATTCTTCATGTTTTAGTGGAACCCTAATAAGGTGTAAATTATTCGAAACATCGGCCGCAAAATTCTACGATACTTATAAATCTTTCCGAGGTGATCGCTTAATTTGTGTTATTCGATGGGGTGTTAATGAAGTTTTCCAGGGTATACATTCAATTTGATGATATTTATAGATCATTTTTGTTAATCAGTGAGTAAAAGAATTATTTATGTTATAATTTTGCAGGAAAAAGAAGCATATCTTCTACAGTTTGTACGCAAATAAAAGAAGTTTATCATCTTTTATGAGGTGACAAAAATGATGGAATTGTAAGTTTATCATCTTTGTTCATCATATATATTAGATGAAAACATTCTAGAATTTCATTTAAAAACTTATTTTCATGTATTAACTAATTTATAGGAGACCAAGGAAGAGGACTCGCAAATAGAAGACTGGCTTCCTTCTTTTGTTTTGGCTCATTAAGGATTTTAGGGGGTTCTAACTATTTTATATTTAAATAATAGATGGATTATAATTATTTGTTTTAAAATAAATGCCAGTTTTATTTTACAGAGATATCGATTTATGGTTAAATTAACCATAAGATTATTCTTTTAAAAATACTTTGATAAAAATATCTACATATAAAATATTTACAAAAAAATGTAAAGACAAAGACTTTGAAGTTTCCAATAAAGTTTCAACAAAAATCGTAATAAAGATACGATAGCCCAATGCATGATAATAAAAAGATGTCAGCATGCAAGTTGAAAAATGCTAAGATAGACCTGCAATTTGAAATTTAAGGTTTTAACCGTCCAGTCAAGTTTTTAAAAATAAAGTATTTTAAAAAACGAAAACATTGTTCATTCTTATCGAACAAAGTCTCATGCAGCTTTCCCTGTGTAGACCACAGGTTTTTATACAATCCACACAAATCTAGAACTCTGATTCTTATAATCCTTATCTTCTTTGTTCTATAAATATATGAACTACAAGAAAATTATTGTAATATTTGAAACTTCTCTCTGAATCTTCTCCTTGCTTCTAAATACACAGAAAAAAAAGGAACCCAAAAAAGATGGTGTTGTACTTAAAAGATCTGAATCCTACGTTATGTAACCCGAAAGTTGCTGTGAAATTTTTTGAGAATGGCCACCTCATTTTATTCAAGGACAGCATTTTTATCAAAGTTTGATTTTGGTAGACGAGAGGATAATTCTCCTTCCTCTTCCCATTTTGCCGTAATTATTTTCAAATATCAAATGAGATGTACAACAAAAAATAATTAAATAAAATAATATATTGTGTTTCTATTATAAGGAAATAGGATTGATGCCAAGATAGATGCGGATCTTTATGTAGAAAGTTACTATGGAAACATCAAGGAAGGAGACTGTTACGAGATTTCTGGATTTTTAGTCATTGAAGGTCAACAATCATTCAGAAACTCAAACCATCCGTTTGAGATCCAGGATAAAACAAAAATGATTCCAACATATCCGCGAAGCACTGGCAATTTTATCCTTCTATATGATGCATAAAAAATGCATAATTCCACGCCTGACGAGAAGAACCGTTATGTAGGTAAGTTTTTATATTTAAGTAATCTTAATAAATCCGTCCTTCTGTGATGATAAATTAATTTGAAGATGATGACTTTGTTTTGATTTTTTTTTCCATTGGAATAAAATTTTATGTTATTCCAATAGGAATGGTGTTACATGTAAGCGAGCCTCGGACAATAGATTTCCTTGAACGTCAAAATGGCTACATTTTAGAGAATCAAATTGTGACATTCACTATCCTTGAATACAAGTAAGAGAATATTTAAAACTTTCGATAATATAGAAAATACAATCTATTATTATTTAAAACAATTCTTTATTAACTAATACACAATCAAATTATTTTTGAAAGTGGCCAAGAGATTGAATGTGTTGTTGTTGGTTCGGTTTGTGTACCCTACATATGCTAATCAACCAGTAATGTGTACTCTTCTGTTTTGGAGGATCTCTGTTTACGAAGGTATTGTTTAATAGTCTTATATACGACTCAAAACTATCATTTTTTTAACTTAAATTCTACTTTCCTAGGTATCCAATGTCTGATGTCTCAGCTACGATGTTCAAATATCATACTTGAAGATGAAGTGGCTGGATTTAATACTGGTGATATGCTGTAATGTCATTAATTTAATAAAATTGAATAAATTTAGTATAAACAAAATTATGCAGATATTTTAAACCTGAATTATTTAATTTTTATAGACGCTGGCTAGACGTCGATTCCAGTGATGAAGACTATGAAGATTGAGTCTGTGGTTCGAGCAGCTAGCTATAGATTCACTTCTCAATGTTTCTTATTAAGTTCACTTTACTACTATTGTTTTAGACTTTTAAATAAGATTTTGTTGAAACTTTGGAGATTAATATTCGTGTTTAATTATGTTTGGAATTATTATTATTATTATTTTCACTACAAGTTAAATCTAATATCACTATTTTACTAATATATATCTTTAAAAGTATGAGTTTTACTCTAATTAAATTAAACTATATCTTAAAAAGTATGAGTTTTACCCTAATTAAATCAAACAATATCTTAAAAAGTATGAGTTTTACCCTAATTAAATTAAACTTTACTCTTAATTTCGACAAAGACGATCGAAGGTTATTCTTGGTTAACTTAGATGGGTCTGGCCTTAATAGACGCCAATATGAAAGCCTTCGCGGCTCTATAAACTAATATTTAAGTATTCTACGTCTCTCTAATATTGTGACCTTTTGCTATCCCCTCACAATAAAGGAAAAAAAAAGGTTTATTATCATCCATATCCTTGTGGTGAGATCTCAATGGATATTTACTTAATTTTTTCATTTTTTGAATTCTTGGCTTGGAAGTTTATAATCTTTCAGTATTATTTTTTTCAGAATTTGTGATGGAAGGTGGAAGTTCTAGGAAACGCAAAGAGCTCATGTCAGATTTCGAATGGGAGGATGGAACAATCGAGAAAGTTAAACAAGCCTTTCAAAAATCAAGAGATGTGGTACTAAAGAAAACGACGAGACGTTTCACTACGATTTTTGATATGTTGAAATATTATATCAACATTAGTTTTAAAAGTCATTTTTGTTGAAAAATATAGTAAATGATTTTGACTCCATTTTAGGTAAATAATTTTGTGGTTAATTTCAAATTTATTATAAATTTCACACATAATTTAGATAAACAACATATTCCTTATGTTTGTAATTAACCTATTTTTAGTTTTTTCACACATATCAAGAAAATATATTGAAAATGATTATAAATGCATTATTTTTGATTATTTTTGATGTGATCTACAATTTTCTATAACTCTAAACGACTAAACCAATAGTTTCAATTACAAAGAATAATTGTGACTTTTGTGGAATCTCCACCGAAACTGAACCATATATATTTAAAAAAAATCTTCATTTTACCTATGATGGAAAAAAATCCTCACTATCCCGTTGTGATTTTAGGTGTAGGTAATATTATTTACACTATCCTCATTGTAAATACTTGTTAACATATAGTCATATCATGTGTAAGCTCTTAAGTATTATTGTTTGGTTAATGAACAAATCTTTTCGAAATCTCTTATGGTACTATAACAAAAAAATGAAGGCAATTTTTTGTGCGATTGACAGTTATTGCCCGGAGTTTCTTGTCTCCTTGCTGGAGTGTGCTTTTCCGGACGAATTGGTAGTGTTGAGTCTATGAATTCGTTCGGTTTCTCTCTGTCCAAACGGTTTTTTGGCAGTTTTCGATTTCCGTTTATCCCGTTGGATAACCGTTTAAAGAAACCGCCATGGCCAATACAGTATAAAACCCTCTTTCCCGGCAATCTTTCTCTTCTGTTTCTATCTTCACTTTTCCCGACTCTCTTCTGTGAATTCTACTTATTCACAATGAGTGATTACATACGAAAGTCTCTTCAAGATCTGGATTTGGGAATTACGGATACACCTGTTCCGTTACCCCCTCAATTTCTCGCCAATGCGGTGGCTGCGAATCGTTTCTCTCTGGTGGTCCAAACCGTTAATCCCCAAAAACAAAATCTGAGGGCACTGATTGGACATATGCCACGGATTTGGGGTTTCGAGGGTTCGGTTGTGGGACGCATTCTGGGGGCTGGTAAGGCTCTGTTCGTGTTTCAATCTGAAGAATCCCTGAACATGGTGCTTCGAAGAGGACCTTGGTCTTTTAATGAGTGGATGCTGACGGTTCATCGCTGGCACCCACACATCACTGATGAAACTTTGAAGATAATCCCCTTTTGGGTACAAATCAGAGGTATCCCTCTCCTCTATCTCTCGAATGCCATGGCCAGGTATGTTGGGGATCAGTTAGGGCCTGTGGATACTGTTGATTTTGATGAAAATGCTCATTTGGTAGAGTTTGTAAGGGTTAGCATAGATTGGAATGTAGATTGGCCTTTACGCTTTCAACGAAATTTCCAGTTTACTGCGGGTGATAATACTATCATCAAGTACCGTTTTGAGCGATTGAGGAAATTATGTTCCAACTGTGGGTCTCTTAAACATGATGTGTCTGAATGTGGTCTTAACAATGAGGAGGAAGATATTCACCCTGCTGTACCTCCAAACGATGAAAACCAGGGCGATGAACCCCCTGTGGACCAAGAGGATGTTTCTGATACCAACACCTTGCAGACCATTGATCCATTTGAGACAATACCAGGCCTGAAATGTCATTACTTTACACCGGGGCGGGTCCAAGTACTACTCCTAGTTCCTCTCCAAGTGTCTTTGAGGACACTGACTTGACTGCTGAACGCCTTCGATACCTGCACGCAAAGTTTTCCAAGGAGTTTGTTGACAACTTCTCACCCATCCAGGAGAGTGCAAGCTCGCTTAGATCTATGGATGCAGGAGGAGCAAAGCGTAAACGTGTGGAAGTTGAAGCTTTCTATCAACAATGGGAGGCGGCTGAAGATCAGGCGGTCCTGTGCCAGATCAAGAAGAAAGAGAAGGTAGAGTCTGCAGGGTCGTGCTCTGCACCAAACGAAATAGACAGAGGCGCGGGGGGCCCGGTACCCCCACTGTTTCCATGACGATCATCTCTTGGAATTGCCAGGGTCTTTGTTCAACTTCAACTCAAAACCGATTACATAGGCTCTGTTGTATTTATAAACCTAATATGATATTTTTAGTAGAAACTCTAAATAAGTGTGATAAAGTGTGTGACTTTGCTCTTTCTTTAGGCTTTCCCAATGTAGTTACTGTACCCCCTGTTGGTAGGAGTGGTGGGATTGCTTTGCTTTGGAAAAACAATGTTTCAGTGTCCTTAAACTGTAAGGATCCTAGAATCATTGATGTAAACGTTAAGTATTATAACTTTTCTTTTTACTTGTCTTGTGTGTATGGTCATCCAAGCCATGATCAACGACACCATCTTTGGGATCATCTCAAACAAATATCTTTAACAAGAGATGGTCCTTGGGTTTTAGTTGGAGATTTTAACGAAATTCTCTCTAACAATGAAAAAATGGGAGGTCCGGTCAGAGCTGAGTGGACTTTTCGAAACTTTCGACACCTTATGTCCTTCTGCGATCTCACGGATATAAGGAGTACAGGTGATAGATTCTCTTGGGTCAGGGAAAGACATAACTATACGGTTAAGTGCTGCCTCGATAGAGTCCTTATTAACTCTGAATGGAGTGCTACTTTCCCTCATAGTGAATCAGCTTTTCTAGACTTTAATGGATCTGACCACAGACCGGTTCTTCTCTGGTTTGGGGTTCATGAGCCAAAATATCGAAAACCTTTTCGTTTTGATAAACGACTTTTAGATGTAGCCAGTTTTAAAAGTTATGTCAAGAAAGGGTGGAATGTTTGTAAAACGCAAAGAGACCATACCATTGTCGACCAAATCAGACATTGCCGAACATTCATGGCGCGCTGTAAGTGAAAGAATAACCTAAACTCTGCAAAACAGATTGATGTTCTCCAATTTCGTCTCAATAAAGCTATGTCTAGCCTTCATCGTTCTGATAGAGACCTTATACCACGCCTACGACAAGACTTAGCTGTTGCATATAAGAATGAAGAAATCTATTGGAAACAGAAAAGTAGAAATTTGTGGTTACAAGTTGGAGATCGAAACACAAAATTTTTTCATGCTTCCACAAAAAATCGATTTGCACAAAACTATATAACGACCATACAAGATGCTCAGGGCAACACTTTCTGTGGTGATACATCTATCGGCAACCATGCTGCAGAGTTTTTTCAAAAACTATATACATCAAATAGTCATCCGATCACAACACTAGAATTTGCAGACTTTCAACCAACTGTTACTCAATCGATCAATGACGAACTAACAAAAGAATTCACTTCAGAGGAAATTTTCAAAGCTCTCTCTATGATTGGTGATGACAAGGCGCTGGGTCCGGATGGATTAACGGCCAGATTTTATAAACAATGTTGGGATGTCGTAGGACAGGATATAACTAAGGAGGTAAAAGAATTCTTTGCTACATCTTCTATGAAACCAGGACTGAATAATACCAATATATGTATGATACCAAAAATTCCTGAGCCGGTTACACTATCAGACTACCGCCCAATAGGTCTTTGTAATGTTATTTACAAGATCATTTTTAAGTGTTTGGTAAATCGGTTAAAGAGACATTTAGATACAATTGTATCGACTTCCCAAGCTGCTTTTATCCCTGGGTGTATGGTCACGGATAACATACTCATAGCACACGAACTAATGCATTCACTCAAGGCCAGAAAACGAGTCTCTCAAACATATATGGCTGTCAAAACCGATGTTAGCAAAGCCTATGACCGTGTAGAGTGGAATTTTTTGGAAACTATAATGAAAGTTTTTGGGTTCTCAGCTACATGGATATCTTGGATCATGGAAACAGTTCGTTCAGTGGAGTATGCAGTTCTTATCAATGGCACCCCATATGGAAAAGTATTACCAAGTTGCGGAATAAGGCAAGGCGATCCTCTTTCACCGTATCTATTTATACTCTGTGCAGATATCCTCAGTCATCTTATAAACTCTCAAGTTGCATCGGGGCACCTACAAGGAATAAAAATTGGTAATGGAGTTCCTCCCATCACTCATTTACAATTTGCAGATGACAGCTTATTTTTCTGTCGAGCAAATAAACGTAACTGCCAGGCTTTAAAGGATGCTTTCGACGTTTATGAGTATTATTCGGGCCAAATCATTAACACATCGAAATCTCTTATTACGTTTGGTTCTCGAGTACATGGTTCGCGTCAAAATGCATTGCAGCAGATTTTGAATATTTCAAACAAAGGTGGTGGAGGGAAGTATCTTGGCCTGCCAGAGCAATTTGGCAGAAAAAAAAAGGAGATGTTCGAGTATATTGTTGAACGAGTTCGACAGCGTACAGCAAACTGGAGTGGAAAGTTCTTATCACCAGCCGGGAAAGAAGTCCTTTTGAAATCTGTGGCAGCTGCTATGCCCGTTTATGCAATGTCTTGCTTTAAACTGCCATTGGGTCTAATTTCTGAGTTGGAATCTATACTAATGAATTTCTGGTGGAAGAAGAATGCATCTTCAAGAGGTATTTCCTGGATCGCTTGGAAAAGACTGCAGTACTCCAAGAAGGAAGGTGGTCTAGGTTTTAGAAATTTGGCAAAATTTAATGATGCGTTACTAGCGAAACAAGCGTGGAGAATTATTCAGTATCCAAACAGCTTGTTTGCAAAAGTTATGAAGGCTAGATATTTTCCGGATAACTCAGTCACAGATGCTTCAGCCAAGAAAAACCAATCTTATGGTTGGTCCTCTATTCTTGTGGGTCTTGATTTACTTAAAAAAGGCCTACGTGTTGCAGTTGGTGATGGTTCAACTATTCGTGTCAACATTGATAATGTCATTGCTGATCACCCTCCTCGACCAATCTGTTCTATGGATCCTCATACTCAATGTACTCTGTCTGCATTTATTCAGTCACATGGTTCGGTTAAATCATGGAACAACCACACTGCAGCAAACATTCTTGAACCAACAGATTTCGATGCCTTAATGCAAATATATATTCCCCAAACTCCCGTGATGGATAAAATCATATGGCATTATAACCCCTCTGGAGTTTACACTGTCCGTTCTGGTTATTGGTTAGCTACGCATGATCCTTCTGACATGACCCCTGCTCCTAATATACCTCATGGTTCAGTTGAATCAAAAAATCAAATTTGGAAGTTAAAGATTCTACCAAAGATCAAACATTTCCTCTGGAATGTGCTGTCTAAATCATTAGGTACTGCAACAAGACTGGTAACACGGGGTGTAGTCATTGAAACAATCTGCAAACGATGTAAACAGTCGGACGAAACAATTAACCATACACTCTTTACTTGTCCATCGTTGCAGACTATTTGGAATTTGGCAAATTTACCACTACAGAATTCGTTTGACATAACTGACCATGAGTTAAATATATCATATTTGTTAAGCTTATACAAGGACAGCTCTTTATCATTGGAACAAAAACTTTTACCCTTTTGGCTTATATGGAATATTTGGAAAGGTCGCAACAACTTTGTTTTTAATAACAAAGAAGAGGATCATCAACAAACTCTCTCACAAGCAAAAGCAGATGTCTCTGAATGGACAAGGACTCTGGAAATGGAGACGAGACGGATGACTATTTCATCTCACTCGGTGACTAACATTAACTGGACTAGACCGGCTGAATCAATGGTTAAATGCAACTTCGATGTCAGTTATACAGTTGGCACTAAGAAGACAATCGGGGGATGGATGGTTCGAAATCATTTAGGTACTGAACTGTTTTGGGGATCAAGTTTACTGAGAGCTGCAAACAGTCCTCTAGAGGGTGAGGCACAGGCTTTATTATTATCAATGCAACAAACCTTACACATGGGCTATACACAAGTCTGTTTTGAAGGAGATTGTAAAACCTTAATAGATTGTTTAAATGGATCTTTGATAGATGTTTCTATATATAGTCTAATTCAAGACATTAGATTTTGGTCCAATCAGTTTACGAAGGTGCAATTTTCCTTTGTCTATAGATCAAACAATGAGGTGGCTCATTTGTTAGCAAAGCAGGGCTGTAATTATTTAGACTACTATTCAGATTGTATTAATCCTCCCTCATGGTTGATGGAAACTTTGTATCTTGACAAATTTTATTCTCAATAAATTACTTTTGCTGAAAAAAAAAAAAATAAATAACAAAAAAATTTCATGACTTCTTTTCTTTTCTCAAACTAAATTTAAAGCTAAATTGCAGTTTTATCGAATCATCAGAGACTTAGAGTGAACAAGAAATTTCTTGTAAGTTTTCGGCTTTTGAATATGTTTCATTTTCATTTTAAATCATTTATTCATAAATTTGAATTATGAATCTTGTTTGCATAAGTGAACAAAATTTGTGTTTAACATTGATATTACCAATCAAAAATGATCAAATAGATTTTGACATGTACCATTCAAAATTTATTAGCATGGATATTAACCAATAAAAATAAAAGGGGCATTCTCAAAAATGCCCCTTTTTCCATATCTCTTTTTAAAAATTTTGTAAGAGATATGGAAATTTCCATATCAAAAATTTTCATTTTCCATATCGGAAATTTTTTGGCGGAAAAATTTTGTTTTTCTTTTTATTGAATAAAATAATTTTCATCTAAGGGTAAAATGGTCATTAAAAATTAAATGAGGACATAAATAAAAATGGCCAAAAAAGAGGGTATTTTTGAAAATGGGTATATCAAAAGGGGCATTTTTAACAAATTCTCAAAATAAAATTTAAAGTTCAGAATAATAATATAAGTGATTTCATATCAATTGAATTGGATAAAAATTTTATATATCATTGTAATAATTTTTTTTTTATTCGTAAGTTAAAACTTTAAAATGGCCTTTACTAATATAAATTTTTGATTAATTTATGAGAATATAATTATAATTTTACTTATATTTTGCTTATTTTGTGCATGTCTTTTGCTTATTTTGTTCTTATGTTTAACTTTGTAATTTTGTACGGATGTAACTATAAGTGAACACACAAAACAAATTGAGAAAATGAGCACACAAATTTTTTGTGTCACAAATATAATTTTTATTATATATCTCTAAATATCTTGTTATCTTCTCACACTATATATGGGAATATCTTGCCGATATTTGCAGCTATTATGCTTCAAATTGTGTTGTCAAGCATGGTCATACTTGCTGAGTTGTCCATGAACTTCAATTGGATGAGTCTTAGTTGCCGAGCGAATGGATGTGGCTTCTGCCATTCTCACACCGTTGGTCCTTATTTTCGAGAGGTAAGAAGTTCTATTTTTTTTTTTTTTGTCTTATCTATTTTTTTTTTGGTCTTATTTGTCTTTGAATGTGTGATTAACAAGCACACACGACCTCCGATGACATTCAAAGTGTTCACTTTGATAACTATAATGAGTGTATTCGAGTAAGTGTGGTCTTTATAAAAAAAAAAGAACAAAAAAACAAAAAAAAATTGTGGTATTTATGAGTTTTTTTTAACAACAAATAAAAAAAAATTAATTCAAACGAACTAATTTGGGAAGAAATTGTTCACATAAGTAACCATATGCGGTTGAGTAAGAACTTGTCGTACCAATCGATCCACAAACACATTTGCATTTTTTAAAATGAAAGTCAACGAAAAACTTGGGAATTCCTTCATATCCACTTTGATGTCTTTGAGATTAGCTGAGAAGACCGGCCAGTCTGACAGTGAAGACATCATCTTCACCAAATCTGAACAGTCTGTGAGAAAAGCGACATCCCATATATTATGGCCTATCATACATCGCAACGCCCAAACAAAGTCTTTGACCTAAGCGTGAAGTGGTGAGAGGTTACATCGAAAATTAGAAGAGCCCATGAGCGGAGAAGAACCTTGGAACGACGGACACACCCAGCCTGCACCTGCAAATTTGTCTGTGTCCTTCCAAGAACCATAAACAAAACAACATAAACCGGTATAAACAGTAGAGAGAGAAACACTTCCTCTCGCCAACCGAGGACCAGGATTCATAGGAAGAGTAAAAACCTCCTCCTCCTCAACCTGAGCCCAGGCCGTCGCCTCACTGGCTGCCAACCGTGCCACCTCTTCCGGCTGCTCCACCTCACTCGAACACCTTCGCATTTCTCGCTTTCCAAATATACCACATAATCCAAGAAAAGGAAAAAAACCTGAGACCCAGGATTTTCTGACCCTAGGAAATAATCCACATTCGCAAATACCGAATCTGTGGGAAAACCAATTGTGCCCGTCGGAACATTGGAAAGAGCCCAGGCCTGCCGCACGAACATACATTCAAAAAAAACATGATTGATAGTTTCCACCGGAGCACCACACCAAGCACACATCAAATCACACGAAATACACCGGCAACATAAATTCGCTGTAACCAAGAAACATCCAGAAAATACCTGCCACAGAAAATGAATTTTTGGGAGACACTTGACTTTCCAGATACTAGCTTTCGATGGAATTATATCGTGATGTGGTATTTATGAATCTATTGGAGTAAGTGTGTTATTTATGAGTCATTTCAAATTATAATAACTTAGGATGAGGCTCGCGCGTTGCGCGGGGTTGTTTGCTATTGTTAATCTTTTTACCGTTCACTATTTTTAATTATATTTTATAGATTGTTGATTGTATGTGCATTTTCGTATTAGTTTGGGTATATTTTATTGTTTTCCTTATTCTAATCTTATATTTTGCTTATTCATCTGTATCATTTTGTGTGGCATTTGGGAAAATCCAAAAACTACTTTTCCAACTCTTTAGATGATATGTTAGCTATATTATAAAGATAAACTTATACTTTTGTTTGTAGTAGAAACACTTGTCCATGTCTTTGAGGTGCGAATAGCTTGTTGGTTTCATATGTTTAAGTGAGATGAAATAATATCGCTTTCTTGCCACTCTAATCCCATGTAATGGGGTTTTGATGTTTTTCCAGCAAGTGTAAACCATGAAGTGTCTTCAGTCCACTTAAGATTGTTGAGATAGATTTTTCCTTCTACGATTAATGGCATACAAGTAGAATGCTTCTAGCTTCCCTGCATTTGCTGCGAAGCTCAAATGGTGGAGACCTGTGACATAGACTCATATAGTCATAGTCATTAAGGAGGAAGTACATGTACCGTATTATACCTTTAATATAGTTGACATCTGAGTTGTTGTTTGCAAGACATTTTTTCATGATCATGAGGGCAATGTATTGGATTGATAGTAATGGTTTCTTCACCAACAGAGGCTCCGAATTTTTGGAGCGAGACTGAGTTTTTGGAGCACACGTTCGTCATTTTCTGATGCGCCGAATTCTTTGCATGAAAGCGGATGCAGTTATGGAAAATCTTCGGCGGAGGTAGCAGCAACTTTTGAAACTATTATTCCCAGATTGAGGATGTGATTCCAGTTGACTTATTTCAGTGTTTTTCGGATCCACTGTTGTAAGTGTAAAAATTGTGAAGTATCTTTATTCTAAAAATTTAAATAGATTTATCACAACTGTGATGGATCGTTCCTCTTCCTGAACGTCCTAATTACACATATTAATGATCCATTGTGTATTATTTAATTTTGTATGTATGCCCACGTTGCTCGATCAGTTTCACAAGCTTAATTTTAATGCTCTTTTAGTGTGTGATTGGTTTCATATTAATTTTATCAAATTTTAATAGATAAATCACACATATGTGATGAATTTTTCCTTTTTTGTGACGTCCAAATTAATAGTCTTAAATATGGTTCATTGTGTACTATTTATTTTGTATGTAAAATGTCCACGTTCTCCAGTTTCACAACTATAATTTTATTGCTCTTTTAATGTCTAATTATTATATATCTATCACTACTATCATAATTTTTATTGCAAATAGCTTTCTTAAATTTGTTTTAAAATTTTCTACCTTTTTGTTATATTCAGAATAAGTTTTTTAATATATTTTATATTTCAAGTAACCTTATACATTTATCTTAAATATATACATTATTTTATTTTTGAGCACTTGATAGTATTTTTCTCTTTTTTTTGTCAACAGTATTTTTCTCTCTTTTTTTTTGGATATACCTTTGTTTAACAAAATTCACCTTTTTAAATTTTTAAAACGGTAAATAACATAGATCATATATAATGTGCACCAATTTTTTGCATCTTAATCAGTAATATGATATGATTTTTTTTATTTTAACAGTAACAAATATAGTCTTAAGTTTAAAATATATATATATATATATATATATATATATTATTTTATTATACTGTGACTCCAAATAATAATTTGCATCAAATCCTTCTACTTTTTAATTGGTGACATGAATATATAATTTAACACAAAATGAATAACTTCTTATTTTGATTACTAAACCATTTAATTCTTATGTTTTTTTAAAAGAAATTCTTATTAATCACTAATCTTATCAGATATGTGAGTCTTTCTTTCCAATTAAAATTTTAAAATTAAATCAATTTCAAATCTAATCTCAGTTTAAAGTGGAATTATTTACTTTTGAAATTAAAACCGGTTTGACCTTGGTTTATCTTGACACTGGCCATTAATTTTGGTCAATATAGATTACTTTGGTTAATTAATGAAGTTAACGTTGATTGAATTCGGTTAAGCTCTAAATCCTAGTACATGTCATATTGTAATCAAATAATCAAATGGCCCCGTCCAATATTAAAAAGTAGTGGACTTCACAAAATTAGTAAAATATATTGAAATGCTGATATGGATAACTTAGAGTGAGAGAAAACTCTGTTATTATATATATAGATTTTTTCTTGTTATACTGCCAAAGTACGAACGAAATACTCTATTCCCTACTATCATCAACAATATCCAGTAAAACCTCTATATACTAATACTGTCGGGACATTAAAAATCTACTAATTTATAGAGCGATCTTTTTAAAATTTAGTGATCTTTAAAATATATATATATATATATAAAACGAAGATTTAATTGTTAAAATCAATATCTTTTTAGAATCAATTACAATGAAAAAAAGTTATCTTGTCTTGAACAAAACACATGTAAAATTTGGCTAATATTTGGATTGATACATCTTAGCCTAGTCCATATCTTAACATAATTACTGTTTATGTACAGACTCGTATTAGAGCAGAATATGTATTACACCGCTATTTGCAACGTGCATCTTGCCTTTATAATTCATGGCGTGTGTAATTGGGTTTGAGGACGTGGCTAATATGCCGTGGCAAGGCAAAATTGTACTGGACCTTTCTAACTGTAGTAGAAGCCTTGCCCCTATTACCCGTCATTCCTCTCCCTTGCACTATGTGTATTATATCAAATTTTAATTTATATTTTATATAACACTAAAAGTAACTAAGCACAAAATATATTAGAAACCAAACACTGTTTTAAATATAATATATCCATACGCCATAATCTCATAAGTAATAAATTTATCTCATGTCAAACTAATTATATTTTTATTTAGGGCTATATTAATAAAAATACACTTCTTCAGTTATAACTATAAAATGTAATTATGCACAATTTGTTTAAAATGACCAAAATAAATATATAGATATATATATATTTTCGTTATCAAATGATATATATGTTTATAAAGTTCTTTTGAAAAAATAACTCATAAAACAAAAGAAAAATAACAACCAGACAACAAAACTCATCTCTTTAATAAATTCGATTCTCATCTACAAATCCCAATAACTAGACCTTCTTGTTCAACAAAACCAACATACATATATATATATATATATATATATATAAATCTATGTATCTCTACATATTTATTCCCAAAAATATACAAGTAACATAAGAATTCAAACACATTACCCAAAAAAGCAAAACAAGGTAACAAACAAACAACATTTAGGATCCTACTGAAAATGGCAAATGTTGTTGAATCTGCACCTTCTTACCTCTTTTGGGTAAAAAGGTCATAATAAGAACACTATTATGAACGTACAACTTTGTTCTCCTTCACACATTCCGGTGACTTTAGGTCCTTCTTACACTTCCATGATGGTCCTCCTATGACCTGAGCCGCCACACCACTATTAGAACCTTCTTCCGTCTTACTTACGCTTACATTTTTTTCGAGTAATGTGGTACCGTTTTCTTGATCTGTAGAGGCACACATACTCAAAGGTAGCTTCTTTAGCTTCACTCTTCCTCTTCTTTTCCCCAACGAGCTACCTTCTTCCCATGTTTTCTCCTTCAGCGTATTATCCCATAAGAGCAGCTTCCCGTTTACTCTGGTTCTGACTACTTCCTCGTCAATCGAACTGTCTGAATCCACAACACCAGCAACGTCGTCATTCCCATCGTACATAGTACTAGTCACGGTACTATTCGCATAGGATGTAACTAAACTCTTTTGCTTCTTGTTTCTGTGACCAGAACAATCCGTCAAGACTCTAGGAGAATTGTTTATAACACGATTCAACCTACGCGCTAAATCCTCATCCGCAAGTCCTCCTCTCGAATACAAAACCTGAACCGGGACATGTTTCTTCTTCCTTGGAGACCTCTCTTTACACCCAACAGGTAAAGAAGCAAACAAGTCCAAAGCACTCTTGGCTGCAGCCACTGCCTTTGAAGCAATCATGGCCTTCTCATTAGCAGCTGCTCTCGCCGCCTTTGCAACCTTAACCGCTAAAACCGCGTTGGCCTTGGACGTCTGAGCTAGCTCTTCGGGAGACCGAGACTGGTCATCATTGAGCTGGGAAGTCATTAGACTGGTCATCACTGTTGAAGCAGAGGAGGAGCCATTTGAATAAGTTGTAGTAGACGTAGAAGAAGAAGAAGAAGCGAAAGGAGGGCTCGGTGATTCATTGCCGCCGCCGGTTTTAGAGTTCTGTTTCTTGAATCCGGCGAGTAAACGCTTCCGTGGTGGTAAATGCGAATTAGATTCGAGCTGCTGATTCGCATCGCACGCATTTGTCGCCATTTGATGAAGCCAAATCTTTCCCGATCAGCTAATTCAATTAAATTACCAATTCAATCACAAATCAGGATCTGACTTCAAAATCATCAGCTCGATCAAATGAAATCAATCAGTATATTCACATTATAACAATTCAATACTTCAAAATCAAATCCTCAAAAACACCATAGATCAAAAATATTCATCCTTAAAAACCAAATTATCAAAACACACAAATTTTTATTGATCAAAAGATAGATTGTTCAAAATTCATGAGAGTGGCAGATGAAGAAGAAGCTGTTATTATTATATTGAGAGTACCTGAGACCTCCTTTTTTTTTTGTTCTTTTTTTTTTTGTAATTGCAAGGTGAATTCACGAAGCCTGCTTTGAAGTTTACTTTGCTATCTTCTCTGTTCATGGAAGAAACAGAGATGAGAGACAAAAAAAAAAACTCAATATGAATAAAAATTAGGGTTTTCAGAAAATGGGGGAAGAAGATAGATAGAAGATAGAGAGGAGATTTGTTTTCTTTTTGTTCTTGTTCTGTTGCAAATCTCTCTCTGATCCATTTTTTCGTTTTTATATGTAAACCCTACGAAATCAATTTTAATTATCTCTTAATTTCATTTTTTTCTAACTTACGTTTCTTTTTTTTTTTTTTTACATTTACAATTCCGTTTTTATGAAGTAAATGTAACCTTTTTTTTTTTTTTTTGAACTAAAAGAAGTAAATGTAACCTATAGGACCTTTCTTTGAAGTAAAACCAGAATATTAACCCAAAAAAAACAAAATTCCGTTTTATAACATTCTGTTATTTTATTTGTTTTGGACAAATGTTTTTATTACATTCCGTTAAACTGTAATAATAACGGTCGTCAGCAATTGTTTATTTATTTCTTAGTTGAGCTACTTAATAATAGTACACTAGTATCTGAGAACTTTTTAATACTACTAGTTTTCCTAGTATTTGTTATTTGTTAAAGTTATAAAACATTTTGTGAAAATTATAAATATTTAAATCGCGTTCTAAATAATAATTTTGTAGATGTAGCAAACGTCTTTCCATTAGTAGTTAATCAAATACTTAACTGTTTCTACATTAGGACTCGATTTTTGACTATGCGAATTTATTGTGAATGTCGATAACTTTTTTATTAATTTTTTTTTGATGCGATATTCAGGTTAGCAGTATAGGAAAGAAAACACTAAAACCATCGATAAATAGAGCTGTAAAAATAGGTTATCGACATTTATATAAATTTGTCCAATATTGACCATCTTGATTATAGACAAACAGTAATATTATGACCATATCCATTAACGATCATATCCAAATACTTATACTGTAAATTGTTTTTTTTCTTTTTTTCCCAAAAAATTCCTTTTATATCTGATATCAAAGTTACATCATCATCCATCAATGGAGAAACTATTTTGGAGAGCCAAAGTTATTACAGCAAAATTGAGAACAAACTTCTTTTAACTTACAACGTAACCACTATAATTAGTTGGAAGATAGTGAAGTAAGCCCATCACCATCACTTCTCAATAACACCTCCCATACAATGAAGATCATTGTACCTAGTCTTAAAGCATACATCATAACCAAGAGTAATGATAGATTCTTACACACCACCTCCGCATCTGCAAAATGATTTCATCCAAAGGTCTTCATGAATTTCTTCCATGACCTTTATCCTTGAACAAAAAAACCATAACCAAGGTACACCAATAGATGTAATAAGCATCCACAGTCTTAATCTAAAGAGAAGAGATTATTATTTAAGCAAACTAAAAACCTTAAACCAAAAGTAAAATCTCAGAGATAAGTGTTTGCTAATTCTCTGAGATTATTGACTTGTTTTTAAATTTCATGGAGGTTCATGATCAACCGGATAGAACCTCACTCCTGGATCCTTTCTGCATTGGCTAATGTTTCTTGCAAGCTCCATTTGTATTTGCTTCCCTTTCTTGCGCTTAGAACTCTCACCAATTTCACATTTTCCTAATGCTCTCCTTCCTTTAGCTATTTTAGAATCAGATAAGACTTTTAAAGAGGCTATGCTTTAGGAAGGACACCTTTGAAGATGGTTAACAGCTAGAAATTCTTCCAGATTAGGCCCAGGATTAGTAGGTATCAGTGGTTGTGAGATGGGAGAGTAAGAGGATAACTCAGAACTTTGATCAGAATGATTTTCTTCAGGAGCGTTGGGATGGTTGGAACCCTCTCTCTCTTCAGGAGCTGCTGGAACCTCTAAACATTCCTCATGAAAGATCAGGGGAGCATGATACGGGTAATGATTAGAGTCATTATTGATGCGGCAACAATTGGTACATATCCTTATGAGTTTCTCATACTCAAAACCAATCATTGCCCCATCTCTTAATTCAAATCTGACTCTTCTGAAAAACCAAAGTCGGTCTGTGATTCCAATTCTTATCTTAATTCTGATAAAAGCAATTTGTGTAGATGTTTCTTCATTGAAATCCAGTTCAACAACCTCACCAAGTGTATTATTAGCAATGAACCTAACAATTGTTTCAGAAACATAAGGTAAGGGTATACCTCTGACTTGGACCCAAAAATCAATAAAGGTGAGGAAATCATCTTCAGGAAAGTCTTCCCACCTTTGCAGAGCAACAAACTGAAGATGTATTGGTCTGTTTGAAGTAGTGTCTGTGTGATACAAGAAGTGATACATGATTGCTGTTGTTTTATGTGACTGAGAAGTTTCTAGAAGGTTTGAGAAGACAATATTGAAATGACGGTTTGAGGATAAATTGAAGAGGAAAACTACTATTTCTTTGGTTGATTAAATTGGAGTTTTGCAAGGAAAAGGAAAATAGCAAAAAGGAAAAAGTATTTTTCTTATGAGAAGACTAAAGAGCTTAGAGAGCTTTCTGTTGGTGTGCGGTTTAGTTTAGCGGTTTGGTGCTTGTGTGATCAAGCTTCTTTGTTCGTCGGTGTGGCATATGTGTAAAGGTTGCTCAAAAGAGTTGAAGATCTGAAGTCTAGGCTCAGGGAGAGTTTAGCCCAAGGTTAGGTTATCTTGGTTTAAATCTAGGCTTGGTGTTAGTCTAGTTAAGGCTAGAGAATTATCTTTAAGATTTCATGTTATAGAACAGAGCGGTGATTTAAGAGGATTGTGCTTAATTTACGCGTTTGCAAATAGGTTGTATTTGCTTTCTTGTTCTAGTGGAATTGAAATGTGGACGTGGTCCCGGGGAGTAGGAAAAATTGAACCTCGTTAACAAAGTTCTTGTGTTATTTATTTTCTGCACTATATTTACGCCTCATCCACATATACACAAACCAGTTATTAAACAACCAAGGTCCCCTTCTGAGTACTGCTGATAATTCAAACTCCGAACGGAACTGAAACTGGACAAATACACACGCCCATGAACCCTAGCAGATACACCCCAAGAGTTACGCAAAGCAAGGATCACACGCATAAGCTCTTGATCGTTGGTATTAAGAGGACGCCCAATCAAACTAACCCAATTTCTAGCTAGAACTCCAGCATATGCTACATGGGGAATAAACAGTTCTGGATCGTCTCGGCCCAGAACCATATATTGCAAATTATTCGACAGTTCGTCAGCCATAAGAAAAGGTAGAAAAGGGAAGGAAAGTTACACTAAAAGAAAAACAAAGGAGGGTAATATATAGGAGTAAATAAGTAAAAGGAATATCTTAGTGTAATACTAGAAATTATTTGATAAGATTAAAAATGTCAATGAAGATAAAAAGGAGAGCAAACCAAAGAAAAAATGATTATATAGATATAATCACCGCTTAAAAACCCAAAAGTCTTCTCTTTTTGTTTTTTCCGAGAAGTTTCAAGAACACACATTCTATTCTAACTATGAACGACAATAATTAATGGGGTAACTTTTTTTTGTGTTCTTAGATTATATATATAGTGAAAATAATCTAAAATCAGTAGTTAAGATCATATGTTAAAAAAATGGGAGAACTAATTTTAATGTTCTTAGAATAAAGATATAATATTTATAAACATTTTACAAATTATAAAAACTTTTAAAATAACATTTAAATTGCAAACTTATAAACTTGTACTATAATTCAAAATACAATACCAAATTTTTATTAAACAAAAAAACATTGTAAATAAAATGTTAAAAAAACAAACAAACATACAACTCTTGTTGTTGTTGTTGTTGAGCCTTGAGGAGGAGCAGTTGAATTCATATTCGTGTTTGTACTGCTTGCTGAGATATCGGTCTCGGTTGAGGCATATTGCAGCGCGGGAAATGCGAAGGAGGACCTGAAGGAATTGGAGCTTCCGCTGTTGTGACTAAGGGTCAAGGAGGAGCAGCTGAATTCATAGTCATGTCCGTTTGTACTGCTTGCTGCTGCTGCGTTGGATGTTGGGAGCGGAAGTGAACACTTGTAAGCGTTCACCAAGAGACTGTTCATGGCTATCAAACTCCTAAAGGCTCCACTCGTACTCACTGCGTGCTTCAGCCATCTTTCTCTCGAGTTCAGCCTTCAACTCTAATGTCTGTTTACAAACAACAAGACAGTGAGCAGAGAAGACAGAAAACTGAATAAAGATTAGATTTTACCGAGAATAAACTAAACAACAACAAACTAACCGTTTCTTCAAAGTTTTTCCTTAAGGTCCCTTGCTCTTTGTTCAACTTCTCCAGTTCGTAGTCACATATGTCACTGCACGAAGGGAAATGTAACCGAGGAATCTGTCCCATAGGATTGTTGGGAAGAGATGTATCCGCTGATGCATTGACTGTTGATCCACTATATGAGATGTTAGGAGGCTGAACACCTGCTTCATGGACATCCTCAAACTAGTTAACTACATAACAATCAATAAACGCACCAAAGCCTTTACATTCTAGTAAACACCAACTATTTAGTTAAAACATTTTTAATCACTATCTCTAGCAAGATCATGACCTAAAGAAGCTGAGATTCTTCCACAACATAACATAATCCTATAGTTTTCGCTTAACCCACATTCAGTTTCAAACCAATGATTCTTACTTAGCTACGATTTTTTTGATTGATAACTAAAGATCGAAACCCTAATCCCCAAATAATCTCGTTTCCAGATACAGAAGCATCATCCTACTTAACCAAATTATCATCCAATCCAAATTTCAAACCCTAATTCCCAAATCCTCTTGTTTCACCAAATTGAAACCAAATCACCGACCTTCACCAACGGATCCATCGCCCAAACCACCTCCACCTGCAGCACACACATACACAAAGTACACTCCAATCAAAGTCTACTTCCCCAAATTTTACAACAAACTATCTCAAAAGAACCATCGTTGAATTTTTTAGTTACCTTTTTGGAATCGATGGAGATACCAAAAGAAGGCTCGTGACTACCAGCAATGGCTGCTTCTGCTGACTCCACGGTGCGGTACGAAACGGATCCAAACCCTTCTTTGTCAATTCGGATCCGGGAGATTGAACCGTAGATCTCGAATCGTGATTTCAGCTGGAGAGGTTGTTGGAGAGAAAGAGGAACAGAAGGTGAAATGAAAAATGAAAAAATTTCTTTCTTTCCAAAAAATCTCAACCAATGAGGTACTGCCACGTTCAATTAGAACTAGCTTTAAATCAGTTCTAATTGAAGAACAAAAAAAATGTTCTTAGACCACTGTTCAATTTATTTATGATTTAATTGGGCTAAGAACACACAATAGTTCTGCCGTTAATGATGGCCTGAACGACAAAACCAAAACTATAGATATAATAAAGATGTATAGATATATAAACGAAAACCCAAAAAAGACTGGTCAATGAAACAGTAAGAGATGGCTAGTTCAAATAGACCTTTCAGCCATATGGGGAATCCACGAGCAACATATGAAGACAGTCTCAGATCCACAGTAACACTTTTTGCAATCAGAAAGGCACCAGTGTTATAATTGGTTGGTTCAAAAAGAAGAAACCAGTTTGGTTTATCTTTACCATGAAGAATAAGAGGAGCAATGTAACTTATAATTGCTGGCCAATGACTAGGATTGTGCATAGCCTGGATAATTTCCAAAGTAGATGCTCCAAAAGTCATATTCTCCAAATACAAACTTACCATACTTTCCAAAGCCCATTCTCAACTCTTTATTTTAGCTTTAACACCTCTAGGGATGTTAAAAGTGGGTTAAAACCCGATGGGTACCCGAAATCCATAAATAATGTAGAGTTTTCAGACCTATTTTTCAATCAGAAAAAGTAGGTAAAAACGGGCGGGTACCCAAAACATTATAGTCTTACACGGTTTACCCTATAAGACTATGAGTACCCATCGGATTTTTTTTTCTTTCTAAAACCTTTTTATTAAAACGACACTGTTTTATTCATAATAGCCCTAGTCTAATTGCTTTCACTTGATTCCAACATCAAATCAGTTGTGTACTTGTGTTCTTCGTTGTTTCATCTTCGGATGGAGCTTCTATGGGTGATTTGCGGTGGATGCTTCTCTTAATTGATGAATTGGGTGGTTTGTTCGTGGATTTCTCGTGAGTCGTGACCCTCTCTTTGTTAACACCTCTCATGTACTACTCCTCTTTGATTTTTCATTTTTTAGGTTGGTTTTAAATTACAGCCTTTGATTTTGGGTGGAATCAAGTTTCAATTTTGATTTAGAGTTTTGAATTGTGAATTTTGATTTGTTATGTGGTTTTTTTTTCCTTCTTATTTCTCTATTTGACAGCCATAGTATAATGAGATATAGATATTAGACTTTAGTTCAAATTAAGATTGTTTATTGTGTTCAATATTGAGCGCTTTTTTGAAGAACTTGCTTTTAGTTTTTGCTTAATCTAATTAGAGATTATAAATTTTTGAAAATTGTCACCAATATAATAAAATACACAAAATATATAA
Source organism: Camelina sativa (assembly GCF_000633955.1). Taxonomy (NCBI): domain Eukaryota; kingdom Viridiplantae; phylum Streptophyta; class Magnoliopsida; order Brassicales; family Brassicaceae; genus Camelina; species Camelina sativa. The sequence continues at coordinate 26,207,286 of NC_025699.1, forward strand.
TATAAATCACATTTGTTTTTGGACAAAAAGCTATAGACACAAAAATACATAATGTAAAATATAATACATCAGATAAAACAAAAAAAATCGGGTATCCACAGATTTACCCACAAGACATAAAATCCGTTCGGATTTACCCACAAGACTTAAAACCTGTTGAGATTTTTAAAATTCGGATTTTCTTTGGATGGGTATTTTTGGGCTGGGATGAGTTTTTTCACCCACAACAACATCCCTAAATGCCCCAAATCATATTCCATCATAGTTTTGGAATTTGATTCTGTTCTTTTTTTAATCAAAATCATTTCATTATTTATTACAAATTATAACGGAATATGATTCACTGAAAAAATTGTAAGAAAGTGATGTTAGTGGAATTTTTAAAATCAAAGAATTCTTTCACAGAATCATATTCCATTATAATTACTAGGCAACTTGTTTATTTATGGATAGATACCAAACAAATTTGGAACTCCATGCGACTCGCTCCTTGTTTTTTTATAGATGATTTGCCGAACAAGAATGAAGAGTAAGAAAATAGCAATCATGTAAAATATTGTCATCAAATGGTGTTTTGAATTTTTATTTTCCTATTTTGTTCCTAACACATAGACCTTTTAATCTGAATACTTCGGAAGCTGCCATGGCTGTCGCATCCCTCCTTTGTTCTCACATCACTACTATATCCAGAAAATTTTCTGACACAACCTTTGCTGTTGACACCTCCTATCTTATTTTTTCTGCCTACATCTTCTTTACCATGCGGCTAGGTTTTGCTTTGTTTAAGCACTGGTTCAGTTCAAGCAAAAAATGCCATGAACACCTTGTTTACAAGTATCATTGATGCTCCTCAGGTGCCATCTCATACTATCTGTTTTTGTTTGCTCTTGCCTTTGGTACAACTTCTAACGGTTTCATTGGTGTAAGTCAAAACTTCTTTGGCTTAAGCTCTTTTCCAGAAGACTCACGCTGTGACTACGGATTTTTGTTTTCCAATGGACCTTCGCCTTCACAGTCTCTGGTATAACAAATGGATCTATGGCAGAGCGCACAAAGTATGCTGGTTACCTTCTATACTCCCCTTTTCTTATTGGTCTTGTCTATCCAACAATCTCCCATTGGTTCTAGTCAAATGATGAATGGGCTAGTCCAATACGGTCTGATAAGAAACCATTGTTGCTATAACATCGTAGAACCTTGGGCCGCAATCCTTTGTGGTTTTGTGGCGTCTTGAACTCTGATCGGACTCGAGGTGCTGGCTAAAAAACATAGATACGTACGATGATCCACTGCTGGCTGCACAGCTACATGGCGGCTGCGATGGCACCTGAGGCAGCAATAGCATCATTGCATCAATGATACTTGTTAACAAGGTGTTCATGGCGTTTTTTGCTGGTACAGAACCAGTTCTTAGCATAGCCTAGCTGCATGGTAAAGACGATGTGGGCGAGAAAATAAGATAGGAGGTGTCAACACTCAACATCAAAGGTTGTGAAAGAAAATTTTCTGGAGATAGTAGAGATGTGAGAACAGAGGAGGGATGCGGCAGCCATGGCAGGTGCCGAAGTATTCAGGTTAGAGGTCTATGTGTCAGTGGTAAAAGACAGGGCGTTGGCTAGATCAGATCACCAATCGAGCAGGCGGTGGTCATAGCACACAATAGATAAGAAATATTAATGTGTTTGTGAAATGAGTCTAAATTAGGTATATATATATAGTGATACTTGACGGAATCGGAATACTTATAAAGTGGCTTTTGCCCAACATATGCTGAGCACGCTTTATAACAAAAAAAAAAATATACAAAATACTCTTGAGATAAAATAATTCGTGAATATCAACACAAAATTATAATTATTTCTATTTTTGTTTTTCTTAAAATGATCCACGCAATCGTACGTCGTCAGTTAAACACGTCAGTAAGGTTCTGTTTTAGCGGTTTACGAGCCATGAGTACTACTAGTCCTATCCGAGAAGATGCTTTATCTTTTACTAGTATTAGCATGTGCTTTGCATGGGACAAAACAACATCAATAATATGTTTTGTTTATGTATAATCCATGCACCTATTACACCCTACCAATATCACAAAATACTGTTTATTTAGTTTTATTTTATCGAAATATATTGGTTGAATGTATTCAAAATTGTTCTGTACTCTAAAAGAAACAATCCCTAATTTAACCAAAATTGTGATATATTAGTGTCAAAATTGAGGAAACTTTCATTGCATTTTATAAATAGCCAAAGATTTTCCATAAATACAGAGAAAGAAAGAAAAAGAATAGATGAGATGAGAAAGAATAGATGAGAATGAATGAAGCCACTTTTTGAACAAAGGAAAGAGAAAGAATGAAGCCACTTTATTCTCCAACTTTAAAACAATAACAATCGTAGAAAAATGTTTTGTATCAAAACTCTTAAAAAATTTGAGCATATTAGATGGTTTCACATTTGATTTTTTCGCACGCTAGGCCGTGGAAGAAATGCCACCCATTTCTCAGATTGCTTTTTATTCTTCTTCTTTTGAATTGGAAGCCCCAAAACATTTGTTGTTGCGTTGCTTCACTATATAATATTCTCGCAAACTCTTGTGGTCAATTTGTCGAGCAGCTGGTTGTAAGAAAATAGTTATTGTATGTGGTCTTTTAGTTAATAGGTTATTTAATTAGCTTTGTTATATTTTGTTTTAATAATTTGGGAATCAAAAATGACAAGTGTTAAGCTATATGACATGTTTATGCTTATAAAAGGACAAGTATAAAGTTGCATGTTGTGTTTGAAGCAATGCTAGACACTTGTCCTCATCTTTATCACCAATATCTTCATCTCTATTATGATAGATGGTTGAGATTAAATTAGAAGACAAAATCCTTATGAGGAGTAAGGTCCTCTTCTCCCTTATAAATAGATGGTTTACTTCATCACAAATCATCACAAGAACAAAACAACACCTAAAGAAAGAGTTTATAGGAAAGGGGAGAGAAACCTTATTTTCCACCTAAAGATCATCTACTAGTTCCTTTCAAATCTTCAAGCCATTAAAGAAGAAAGCTTCAAGAAACTATTCATAAGAGCATCATTTCTATAATCATTGGAGGTATTACTTTAATCCTTTTTATGATTATATTATATGATTAATATAGATGTTTAAGATCTTGGGGTTCATGTTAAAGTATGTTTAACATGTGATATCAAAGCTTATGGTTATGAACATCTAACTAATCCATTAAAAATAATAGATTTACGGTTTAAGAAACTGGAAATTAAAGCTTTAAGTTATGATGTTTGTACACTTGAATTTTTGTTTATTTAAGCTTCAAGTTACAATATTTGTTCAAATTAAAAAAAAAAAAAAATAATAATAATAATAATAATAATAATAAGTGATAAAAGATTGGTTTCTCTTAATGTGCATAATAAGAAATTGATATCACCGTAATGGTTTTATCTTATAATGATTTACACATAGAAAACCAAAATATTTAAATTTCGATATGTTTATGTATTAATTAGCTACCCACAGATAGGCTATTGACATAAAACATGATCAATAATTTATTAAAATGTTTGTATGTGAGTTAATTAAGTATATTCACAAATAACTTAATTAATCTGATACATCATTCGAGAAAAGTCTTTGAAAGCTACGACCTTAGGATATATTATAATGACGACCTATAGAAGCAGTATAATTTGAAGTCATACGCATTCAATAATTTTGTTAATGTGTTGTTTAAATTTTGAACCTCACTTAAAGCATCATTTCCTGCTAGTTTGCCATCTATGATCTCTATTGTTCCGATCTTCATTGGAACCAACTTCTCAGAATGGAAAGAGAAAGTTAAGTTCACATTAGGAGTACTAGATATGGATTTGGCACTTCGTGAAGAAGAGTCAGATCCCTTAACTATAATTAGTATTGAGGAAGAAAATGATCTCCATAAAGCTTGAGAGAAAGTGAACAGATTAAGCATGATGTTTTTTAAAAATGACAATAGCTAGCAATATTAATACTTCCCTTCCAGATGCAGATAAAGCTAAAACTTATCTAGCAGCTATACAAGAACGATTTAAGACTGTAGACAAATCCCTTACAGGGAAACTTTTTGCAGATCTTACAACCATTAAGTATGATGGGACAAGGTCTATGCATGAACATTGCATTGAAATGACCAACCTTGCGGCTAAACTAAAGAATTTAGGAATGAGTGTGGACGATTCATTTCTTGTCCAATTTATCCTAAATTCACTACCTCCTCAGTATGGACCATTTCAGATCAAATATAATGCAATTCATGAAAGGTGGACATCTAATGAATTGGCTAATTAACTAGTCCAAGAGGAGGCTAGACTTGGTCGTGAAGGCATTAAAGTTTCCCATTATGTTCAAGGAGATGGACCTAAAGTTGGGAAAAGGCATAAAAAGATCCATCAAAGAGCACTACCTACAATTGAATGAATCCGATCAAGTTAATCCGAAGAAAAAAGCAAAGAAAGATTACAGGTGCAACTTTTGTGAAAAGGTTGGACATTTTTAGAAAGATTGCGCTAAAAGAAGAGAATGGTTCGAAAAGAAAGGTAATCATATGGGTTTTGTAAGCTTTTTCGAATCTAATCTTACTCATGTTTCTTCCAAAACTTCGTGGATTGATGGCGGTGCTAATGTACATGTAATGAATTTCGTATAGGGATTCCTTACGATCTAGACCATAAATTCAAGTGAAAACTACTTACTAATGGGAAATCGAGACAAGGCACCAGCGAAGCTATTGGCACCTATCTTCTCATTTTAGATGGTGGATTTTGTCTAGATTTATATCAAACTCTTTATGTTCAATCTATTTTCCGTAATTTAGTTTCTGTAAGCAATTGGTGACAGCTTGTCCTGTGGGAAGGTTGTTAAAGGGTGGGGACCAGGGTTCGAGGAACGCCTGGCGCACCAATAACCTACTGGTGGATTTGGATGAATAGTTCCATTTCCACGGTGAGGGGTTAGGATCGATGCCCTGCAGGGCCAGCTTCGGGCCTATGGGGGCAAGCTAGCGGTGGGCTAGTGGGGTCAACGGGATGGTTTGTCACAACCAACAAGTTCGTGTAATTCCTTACACGAATCATCTTCTTCAACCTTGTTTCTCCTGATCTTAGAAACACTTATGAAGACCTTTACTTGATTCTCCTTGTTTCTCACAACAGCTCCACCTAGAACCAGAACTTCTGATTCACCCATAGGTAACACCTGAATTTCTTGTGAAACTTTGGTCTTGAAACCTTTAGAATAATAAAGCTTGAGAAATCAACCTCTCAGAACACGATTACAACAATCACACAACCTCTTCCATGGTTTCTGAGAAACGCCATAGACCTCTTATTATGATTGTATATCATATGTATCCGTCTGCAACCTGATTCACTTGGCCGACCTTTGATTCCTCTCATGTGCACCGAGCTTGAACAAAAATTCCTTGAATCCCATGCAGAACACATGAATCATACATGCTTCAATCCTGAAACAATCCCTGATTCATCATGTAAACAATCTCAACTCAATGCATTACTCCTGAGATTGAGTTTACATCCCATCTGTTTAACCAACTGACTCTTGAACCCAGCTTGTACGATCTGACAGTACAAACTCTTGTTCAACCTCATGTTAAAACGGATGTCCAACCAGCAGCTTCTGAAACTCTGCTAGTTTTCCAGTAACAGCCTTTAGTGCTTCAATCTAGAATCCTTGAAGCCACATCTGCTGTAACATAACCCTGCAATAGTTCTTCACAATTGCAGATCTTACCAAGAAGAAACTTGGTACCAATATCATACCTTTTCTCACCATCCATCAATACCACCTTGACATGTCTTCACCATTGATGAACCCTCACTTAACCTCCATGTAAGTGACCTTCCTGAGAAATTTAATGATGTTGCTAGACCCACTAGTCTTGTCTATTATAACATGCATCTTTAACCAACAGAGATCTACTTGAATCTTCCCCTTATACTCACGTGCTTCCTTATTAAGTGTCAACAAAACACTTAAACTTCCTGCAAGTGAAAACCTTCAAAAGATTCATCCACCAAATCATCTCTGTAGATGCAAACAGGCGAACCAAAACTTTACAGATTCTGATTCCCTTCTCAATGCAAAACCTAACCCCAGTCACCTTGCGCCAGCCTTGTAGATTCTTACACTTACTTGCAAATTCTTGCACAATCCTGCAACGTCTACAAAAGTCTTTTAGAGATTTTAAGTCACCTTGTAGAGCAAACTCCACCTTGACAAAGAAAATCTCACTGACTGCAACTTCGACTCTGGGTACTCTTCTCCATTCCCATTCACTGTAAACCTACCCAGATTGTAATCTTTTCAAATCTCTGACAACCTGATCCATTCATGAGACTTAACCATTCACCCAACACCTCTCAAATCTGATCACTTCAACACAAATTGTATGGTCATTTTCATACTTATCTGGATTTTGGACATAACCTGTTGACCTAACAACCCTCTTACACACATATTCACTTTAAGGCGTCCCTTAATAAATATATGACTCATGTAGTTGTACCTTCAACCAAATCCTGAACACCACCACACAAACGTTCAACAACCAGACCAAACAAGATACCATCTTGACTTTCCAATAGTTGAAGACGTCTACATCCTTGTGTTCTCCCAATGTCTAGATTCCTTAAACTAAGCAGCTTTGAGTATTCAGAAGCTTCAAAACAGAACATCACATGTATCTTGTGACCGTAGCAGAAATTGAGCTCCTGTTTTGATAAGTTTGAGCCTTTTGGATGATCCTTTGATTCACCTTTCACAGCCATGAACCAGAATCAAACACTGCATATAACTCCACCTTAAACCAACCCCATAATTGATTTAACCTTCGATCAAGAACACCTTCAAGATCATGAGTCTTCTGCAAAAATCACTAGATCTTTCTTGTATGCTTACAGCGTCAGACCTGATCTATGAAATCCTGAGCCTGAGCTCTGATACCACTTGTTGAGAATCGCAGACCCCAATTCACCTTTGTAGTGAACCGCATTCCGCGACTCTGCCCCTACTCCTCGTCTACTTCACAGATCAATCTGCATAACATAAACATAACACAGAGATTTAATGAGTTCCCCTCATGCAGAGAGTACATCTTGTGTGGGAACCTTCTCCCACAAACATCCACTATCAATCAACCAAGGTTTACACACAGTGTTTTCATATACAAGCTTAGAGAACTACTAACTACAAAGAAACCTAAAGAAGAAAACACATAATAGATCTAGTTTTTTTTTTTCCCATTTCTTTGTCTCTAGTTCAGCTCTCCCCTCCATGTATAACCCTGAAACACCTCCAGAACCCCAAAGAAGCAGCTCAACCTTCGTTTCTCATCAGAGTGTCCTGAAGATACCTTAAACCTAGACAAGGTTATGTCCGGCTCTCAGCCCTTCTACCCCAGCCGAGCTTATGCTCCTTTATCACGGTTTTGCGCACAGCTTCAAGCTCCATGTATGATGCTCTGCGCATGCTCTCTGCACTGCGTCCTGCATCTCTGCATTTGCCCTGCAGGGCGCTATGCCCTACAGCCGCCACCAAGGTACCACCAGCTTCTTCTAATGCCTGCGTGCATTCGGCTTCTTACAGTTTATCTGTTTCTTCAACCCTAGCTTCTCTTATATAGTGAAACTCTAGAGCTTATGTCGGTTGACTCCTGCAAGCCACACAACATAGATCTTGTATGGGCTACACATCAATATAGGTCCAGTTCATGATTCAGACCAAATAAGCCCATATAAAGCAAACATTTACAACACCTACGTACATAAGTGTATGTATACTTCTGTAACCTTGCAACCTTAATATATGAAGAGCTTACCTTGACATATCGCTGTATTATATATATTAAGAATGTTGGGTGAATTGTTGGTAATCGAAGTGGCTCTCACCAAGGGTCGGAACCCTTACTTAATCTCTAGCTAGAGTATTGCTTAAGCATATTGGTTTAGTACCAGTCCTTCTCAACTTTTGTTGCAGAAATCGTGAAGTTGCATTTTTATATAAGGGTTACTCTTTTTCTCTAGATAGAGTAAGCCTAACACACGATTCAAAGACCATGTCATGGTCTTTTATTTTCTTGTTCTTTTAATTTCAAGTTTTACAAATTCTGTAAGTATGGTGATGCTCTGTCCCTAGTTTTGTAGTAGCAGAAATTTAAATTAAGAATGATTTTTTTTTTTTTTTAAAAAAGAGAGGTAATTAGGACTACCTCAATTCGGCTATCACCAAGAAGCATGATTTTCTCTGTGATAGACTTCCCCTACAAGAAATAAATTACCCAACTAAGGATCTTCACTTCCGGGAGCGTTCGGTAAAGCCAGAGTCGAAACATTCATATCTTCGACCCCCGTCGTCATCCCATGGAGGTGGAGAAAAGGTCTGGCTTTTTTTGCCTACTCCATTCGGGGGTACCAATATGGTTACTCGAACCCTAGTGAAATTCCAATATCATTGCTGAGTCACCACCACTTTGATGGTCGAGCATTGGTGGCCTAATGTCTATTTGATAACTACTTAATGTTATAAACACACGAATGTTTAAATATGTTGCAATCTCTATTAAAATTTAGAAACTCTTTTTAGTATTAGTAAAATCTATACTATTAAAAGGGAAACACTATTTCAAGGCAAAAATGAAACATGAGAATATATGACATAAAATAACCCTAAATAAATTAAAAAGCATACAATAGGAGAGGGATATTAAAGTAAATTTTATGGTAAAAATGAGAGGATTCTATTGTGAGCCGGATTGATTCTGTTTGGATCATGTATTAAGTGTAGGGAGCTGTTTTTCATAGTCCCATATCCAAACAGAATCGAAACAAGCATCTGTAATAATTGTACAACTTCTAAAATATGGATGTTGTGAAACAATCAAGTTATAATTGATTTTTTCTTACGATTTTTTTTGAATAGTAATAGTTTTTTATGTTAGTACTTATATATACATTAATTATAATAGTGTACTTTTGCTGCATGATTTTTTGTTTTTTTGTTTTTTAAAAACAATCTATGATTATATTGTTACACGTAGCCTATTGGTATTAAATCATATTAGTGTGATTGATTTCTTCTTTATATTTTCTCAAATCATAATGAATTTTACAGTGAACTACTCGGTTGTTATTTATCTATGTGGCAAGAATTACATAGAATTGGAAGAGGCGAAACAAATATATATTTTCAGAGCTAACATGGATTTGCATGTCTCGATGATGTTCACAGTGTTGAAGATGACTTCCCCCCTCCCCGATCAAGCTTTCTTCTTTGTATCTTAATGGGCATCATTAATACCTCAAATTACATTGTGTTCGGTTCTATTTTATGGGTGATTTTGCAGTTATTCGACTAAATCTTCATATATCCAATTAGAGTTTTTGTAATTTTTTATACTTTCAAATTTAATTTAGCATACTCAGCAATTCTATTGTTATTTATTTTAGTCAAATTATTTGATTAAAGATCATAAAATTTGGATTACTAAATTGACTTTCAGAACTTCAATGTTATAGGATTTCTGACCCTTTTATACTTATTTTCTTCTTTGAGTTTAATTTTAGTTTTTCTTTTTGGTTGGTGTATATAAAAATATTAACGATATTTTCATAAAACCCGTATAAACATGTTTGACTAATTTTCATACAAATTTTTAATATAAGGATAAAAGAGATAGAAGAGAATAGAACATCGCATGTGTTTAATATTTTTTTAAAATAATTGGGATGATTGCAATCTTTCAACCTCAATCATTTGTATATATGATAACTTAATTAAGATATACATACGTTTGTTTCAAACGTATGTTACTACTTACCTATAACATATACATGCATAAATGTGCGGGTCTAAGAACATGTATAACTAAAATAAAACAACAGTATTTTTAATATGTTCTTTTTCTTCAGCTTAGCTTGCGGAAGCATGTACTAAATCCAGTTAACTGAATGCGATTGTGTGCTAAATTTTGTTTCATTTTGTTTCGAATCAAACAATTACGTGATTGTGTGCTAAATTTTGGGAACATGATTCTGAGGAAATGATAAGAGAATAATGGGATGGAAACGGGATGAAAAGAGACGAACAAGATGAGAATATATTTTTTCAAAAAATAAAGTCCAGGGTCATGTTAGAATTAAAATGAATTAATGCTTCCAATATATTATGTAGCATATTTTCAGTTTACATAACATAAAAATGTTCAATATAAAAAATAAAAAACATTAAACCATGTTCTATAATAGTTAAAAATAAAAATAAAAACAAAGAAATGTAATCCAATATAAATTGACCATATATCAAAGAATAAGAATAAATAGGTCAACTAATTTTCTAATATTTTAATCATATGATATGATATATAAATATATTATGAATTATATTTGTGTTTGTCTCAAACGAGACTTCAAGAACTTATGTTTTCGTTCCGTCCCGTTTCTATTTTAGGAATATAAAATTTTTCCCATATCGGAAATGTATCATATTGCAACAGGCCATTACAAATGGGTATAAGATAAAATGGAACACAAAAGAACAAAACATGAATTACGCTCGCTCCTAAATTTTTTTATTTGTTTCTAACAAGTTTTAATCAGATTTTAATCAGGTAAGGAACACATAATCTGGAAAATAAAATTATTAGCTAAACTATTCCTGATAAAATACAGGACAAGAATTATGGGTAATACAAATTTAAGCAGGATATATACGGATCAGACATAATTTTTAGTCATGTGGATTACGTGGAACAGATTTTCCATTGGTCATAATGCTTTTATCCATTGCAAAGTAGGTATAGCGGACCGGTTTGACCTTTTTGACAACTACATATTGGTCATCCGGTTCATGAATATTTTATTTGTTAAACTAAAATATACAATTTTAAATGAAAAATTATTATTAAAATTATAGTTTTGAGATGGAAAAATACGACATATGCGGGATATGACGGAGTTTCTGCCCTATAGACATACTATCTTTCTCTTACTATTTTTTTAAAAAATAATTGTCTTTACTGATAACAAAAACAAATTTGATGATTCTTTTTATCTAAATCAAATTAAAAAACAAATCAAATATTAATTTAGTACGAGTTTGGATTATGAATGTTAATAAAATTCTTAATAAACGTTTACATACATAACCCACATGTACATACTAAATTATAAATATGTTAGTAAACTTAGTTTTTTAAATCAATCCCGCACGTGCGGGTCCGAATCTAGTAGTAATTTATGTAGCAATCAGAAAATCTTAGCTTCCTGGTACTGCAGGAAAACATTTACAGTTATCATGGAAACTCACTTCTTCAAGAAAAAAAAAACACTCCATAAAAAAAAACCCCCTATTTACAAAAAGAACACACCAAAATTAAACCATTCATATTCACCAAACCAAACCAATCAGATATGTTTAACTCTTATCTTATAAGTTCTTAGCTTCTTTGCCTTTTTAGATCCTTAACAAGTTCGTCAACAAGATCAGCCATGATCATGCCTTCAACTTCTCTCCCCAATACATTAACTTCTTCACCAATCAAACCACTCCATGGAAACCTATCCATGTCCCAACCAATGATCCCATCCAATGAACAAAAAGGTTTCTCTGGCTGAGAATATAAATACTCGGACATGATCCTCCATGTTGATTCCAACAGGTATTTACCTCGTATAGTCGTCGATTCAGACAAAGACGAACTCATAAGTTTTCTCTTGAACCCTGACTTTGTCAATGGTCCGAGCACCACCGTGAGCACTTCATTCAGAAGATCAAACAATATGTTATGATTTTCTTCACTTAGAGTACTCTCTTCGGCATCGTCGTCTTCTTGATTAATCTGATTGCTTCTTTTCTTAAGATTCTCTTTAGTTTCTTCGAGAACAGACCTTTTAATAAGCTTTGCTAATGGATCCCATCTAGACAATGATATATCTGATGTACCTTCATATAAACCAGAAGCCACAAGAAGATCTCTCACAAATGCTTTGTCTGGATTTCCTAAATCAACTATGGTCTCAATGTCTTGAATCGGTTCTTCATCCACTGGCGTTCGCACTTGTACATCGGATTCAAGCTCATTTATCTGTCTTCTTAGTTCTGAATCAGAAGAAACAGAGAATGAGAAACATTTCAAGATAGTGTGTGAAACATTTCAAGAAAATGGTGAAAAACTTTGTTTATAGTTTTCTTACCAGTTAGATTGGAACTGATGTCTCTGAAGACTTGAGGCATACCGTTCTCATCCGATACAGTCACGTCAGGTGTTGAAACTTGGCTGAGATAATCCACATTTCTCCAGAACTCGTCTGGTGTACTGCTGCAGACTGATGCAGGGCTTGGAGGCACTTCTGTTGAGTTCTCCTGAGAAAGACACAACTTGTCTTAATTTAGATTATAAGGACCAAGAAATTGAACATATATATATACAGAAGAGAGAGTTAAGAAGTTCTTACATTTCGATCATAAAAGTTGTTAAACTTGGATCCTGTCACGAAATCTTTGATCGATTCATCCTCAAAACTGTTTGATTCGATCATTGAACGTATCTTTTTACCAAAGATTCTTCCTCTAAGAGTTGATCTAAAGCTTGAAACTTTTTTCCTGAGATTGAATCTTTCTTTCCTCCTGATCGGATCCACAACAACTGGTTTTGTTTCTGATTCTGTTTCTTCTCGCTCTGTTATTGTAGCCTCATGCTTTCTCATGATCTGTGCGCCTGTCAAAACATGCCGGTCCTCTAACAGAAGCTTACCAAACGACATCCCTGAGACTGGAGCAGATAGTGATCTTTTGAGATTTCTTGGTGATGAAGAATCTTTCTTAGGAACATCTCTGTTAGTTCTAGAGTCTTCTTGATTGATTTCATCAAGTTGCTTCGCTGCATCCGACACGGTAGGTCGCAAACGGCTACTACATTTGATCATAGAATCATCGGAAGGACTCATCTCGTTTCTCAAAACATTATTCAATCTCTCTGCCAAGAGTTTTCTAGTATCTCTACTTATAAACTCAGTAGGAGAGTCTGGTGCATTGCACTGAACCTCACTATTGCCGTATGGTCTCATCGGTTCAGACCTCGGAGAAGGTCTTTCGCTGAAAGGAGTCTCGATTCCGCTTCCTCTCACCGATGAACTTCTCTTGAGAGCTGCTTTTCCTTGAAGCTCACCTTTTAACCTCTCTTTAACTTCCTCAAGAAACTCTTCGATGCTGCTTCCTCTGCTTCCTTCCATTGTCGTCCCTGAAGAAGTAGTCAACGAATCTTCGTAATCATACGCTCTATGAAGACCAGGTCTCAGAACCACAATCCTAGTTGGAGCAGTTCTATCTGACTTCAAGTTAAAATCCCGACCAAAGCTTCTAGTTCTAGTGAAAAGCCTCTCTTTATCATCCCGAGCCCCCACGCAACCCGAATCAACGATTCTTGAACAATCTTGAAACCTTTTATCAGCTTGCCAAGCTTCAAACTCTCTTCTGAATCTTTGAAGCTCCTCTTCTTGAGGATGTTCACGACGCATTGGTGTCTCCATCACATCTAACGCAGTCACCGTCGAGGAAGACAACCTCCCTTTTCTACTTTTTCTTCCTCCTCCTTTCTCATTATCAAACCGATGATCCGCTTTACTCTGACGAGGAGGATAGATCCAAGGGGATGACTTAGCAGTAGAATCCAAAGGAAGTGCATCCATTCCCATCAGCTTAGCTACAAGACTAGGAGTGTTGTTGTGTTTATCGTTGGAACGTTTTTTAGAAAGCTCATCGATGATCTTCTTCTTCATTGATTCCTCAATCGGGTAACAACTTCTCTCGTACCATTCCTCTTCCTCTAATTTATCACTCTTCTTTTGTTACCAAAAGAAAAAAGTCAAAAACATTAAATCATATTACCAAAAAAAAAATTATGTTTTTCAATTTCAGATATTAAAAAAAATAACAAAAGTTGAGTTCGTTATTTAATTTACCGGTTTAACTTTCTCGTTATGGTATGACTGAAAGTTATCGACTTGTAGCTCGAAACTATTCCTCGGAGCTTCCAGATCTGCAGAAGAGAACAAAAACAAAAACAAAAAAACGATTGATTCAATAATGATCAAAGATTTGTATTTTTTTTTCAATTAAGTGAATTTAACCTTCGTCGCGGCTTTTGTGATGAGAGAAAACTTTCCGGGAGAAACTGTTGTTGTGGAAATCGAAGAGATGCAATAATCCTCCCATTTTCTCCGGCGATTTTGGATCTTTCAAACAGAGATCTGATGAATCATGAGACGAAATCCCGACAAGAGAGAGTGAAGCTCGGGAAACTAAACGTCTTTAAAGAGAGAAACTTTATTAAAGACAGACAGAACAGAAACAGAAACAGAGTATAAGAGAGACAGAGTCTGAAACAAGGAACAGAACAGAATCAGGTTTATTATTACGCAACGTATCGATCGAGAGAGAGAGAGAGATGGGGAAAATATTAAAAGAAAAATATCAGAAAAAAAAACTGAATTGTGTTTTCTCGTGAATCAATGAAGCATCGAAAAAAGGAGATTGTGAAAGGATGATAGAAGAAGAAGAAGAAATATGGGGAGGGGAACAGAGGAGAGAGGAGAGTCGTTTTCAGACAGAGAGAGAGAGAAGACTAATGGTAAGTAGACGAAGAAGAAGAAGGAGGAAACTGACGAAACAGCGAGACGAAACACATCTCATCCAAAGTACGGAACTCTGGTCGCTTTCTCACTTTTGTTCAAGAGAGAGAGAGAAAAATATAAAAACGGAATTTTTGGAGAGAAGAAACGTGGAGATTGGAAGATAAAAACAGAGTATTCTCTCTTCTCCGGTACGTACGTGGTTCCTCTGAGCCGCTCCAAAAATTTCACTTATTATTATGATGTTCCAGATTCATTATTGTTGATTTTCATTATTATTAGTTGAGTTTTTTTTTCCTTCCTGTTAACCGTTATCATTATTCTCATTTTTTATTTTATTTTAAAGAAACAACTTATCATTCATTATTGTCATTATTGTAAGAAATAAATCATCAGAAATTATTGAAATTAATTTTTCTGTTTTTTCTTTTTCTTTGTTTTGGTTGTATAAAGACGTTTTGAAGATTGATTAGTTTGGCAGAACCTTTTCGTGATGTATATATATATCATGAATAAAAAGTGTACATGGATGGAATGGAAGGTTGTTTTGAAAATATATCTAATTTGAGTAAACTTATAATATCGAAAATTCGTGAGAGAGAAGTTGAAAGATTCCTTTATACTACTATTTTTTATTGAGGGGAAAAAAATAGTAATAAAGTGAGAAATATGAAATGAAATAAATGAAGAATGAATAAGACTTCTTTCATTCTCTTTTGTAAGTTGGAACGTGAACAGAAGGGTAGTTGGATTGTGAAATCAGTCTCTTCGGGTACTAACTTTTAATTAATAATTTAACAAACTAAGTGCGATAAAGAGATTAAGGAAAAAA
>NC_025699.1:26223051-26231930 GCF_000633955.1 Camelina sativa
AAAAAAAAAAAAAAAAAAAAAGTTGACCCAATTAAAAAGAGATTATGGAAAATGATGCTTCTATTAAACTTGAACAACATAAAGAAACCATGTAACGAACAGAACAGCTCATGGAAGAGACATTTGGACCGTCATTTTTTTGTAATTATTGTTAATATTTAAGCAAACTTTGTATCAACCATAGTTTTCTATTGGTCTACCACTAGTTACTAATATCAAATGCTTGAGAGGTTGAGACTAAAAATTTAAAGTGATTTAAAAATTTAAAGTTATATAGTTATTGATTGGGTTACAAACGCTTGCGAGTTGCAAATGGTTGGAGAGAAGAACCATCTAACATTATTTATTGCATCCTAGACCGGGGCTGCGATAGAATTAAACATCGAGAAAAGGACATGTTGTGGTGCTTAGTTACATGTCATACATATGTAACGGGTGATTTGTTTCTTCCAAATAATATGAACAGGCAAAAAAGATCTAACATGTTTTGTAACACAAAAATTTCTAAAACTTTTTAAGTCCAAAATCTATACACATTAGGGACCATTACACTTAACAATTATTTCTCCATATAGAAATTCGAATCCCAAAATATTTTTCGTTTTAAATATGCATGGTTTTATTAGTTGTGAGAAGAGAACATCCTAAAATCTCAGTAAGAATATCTTTTACGAACGAAATTACCCAAATAGTTCACTGAGTAAAAAATAATTACATAAAAACAGGCACCTATATAATCTATAGACGTTGCTGCATACATGCAAAACACTAATGACCCATTACTAGATTTAGTTATGTATATTTCCAAATTAATATATATGCATGTATTGTTCGTCAAAGCAGAGACCCGCCCCTAATTGCAAAAAAAAATCTAGTTTAAAAAAATCATTGTAATAATCTAGTGGGTCTTACGATTAGTTAATATTAAACCATCTACGTACATGGTCAATAACCCTCAAATTAGTGTCATAGAACATGTTATAACATTAAAAATAATTTTGATATCACTCAACTACATAAAAATGTACATAAATTTTCTCTTTTTTTTTTTTGTCTAGAATTCATGAATGCATATGACGTAAGTAAAAATCAGTAGGCTACAATCATAAACCAGAAATCAAAACACAAATATCATTTGTTTTTAGTGTTTTTTTTTCTCTTAAAGAAAACTTAAAGAGCACCAACTCAAGTTCCGCACAAAAAAATCTAATTCACAATGTTAACACCTAACACAAACATTATTATATCTCATGAAAGCCTAAATACTAAATAACTAGGTACTAACCCGCGGAGAACCGCGGGTTGAACATTATTTTAATAAAAAATTATAATAATTTATTTTATTATTATGTTATTTATAATAGTTTGTGATTAAAAATTTGGTTTGTTTATAATATAATTTCTATATTTTAATTGAAAACCAGTCAATAAAACATTTGTATGTAATGAATAAAATTGTTTAAATCTTTGTCAACTAAACACAATCTTTATTAACGTGTAAAAAAAAACAACTAAACATTGCTAATAAAAGTTTTAAAAAGTCTCTTTGAAAACAACATTCGTTGTTTTTTTATGTGTCTTCATTTTTTTGTCTGTAATAATTTTAACTTGTGGTAGAATTTTTTTTGATAAAATTTGTAGCTGTATATTTTATTCGATTTGGTTTTTAAAATCTTACCTGTTAATTGTTCTTTAAGTATGAATTAGTTTTGATTCTAATAGATTTTTTTTTACTTTTCTACAATTTATTTTATTTGATGTGTCCACAATTTTCATGTTTTAAGTAATTTTATTTATTTAATTAATTAATCAATCTTAATTAAGTTTTTTTAATGGCAATTGAATGTAATTTTTACACATTTTAATGTTAGTTTCATATTTGTACTTCCCAATTACTATAGTAGGATACAATTTGTAGTTGTAGATTTTATTTGATTAGATTTTAAAAATTTTAGCTGTTAATTTTTTTTTATACGGATTAGTTTTGATTCTAATAGATTTTTTTTTACTTTTCTACAATTTATTCTATTTAATGTATCCCTGATTTTCGTTTTTTAATTAATTATACATATTTAATTAATTTATTAATCTTAATTAAGTTTTTCTAATGGCAATTAAATGTAATTTTTTACACATTTAAGGTTAGTTTCATATTTGTACTTCTCAATTAATATAGTAGGATTAATTCACATACTACAAAGAAATGAAAAGGTTGGGAATCGATAAGAATACAATATACATACAACTCATGGTGATGGTGATGGCATTGTGGGGGCTTTTAGTTGTAAAGTTATGACTCAAAACACGCTTTGTTTATTTTTTGTTTATATTTATTTAATTATATAATGTATTAATGATGGATCGTCATGTGCTTCGTATCCCTGGCCTCCTTCGACTCTCCTCCATTATTACATCTTTTTATTTCATCTCATTTTTTTCATTATTTATTGTTATTAAAAGTTCATACAACCTTCACATCTGTATATGTATTTACGAATCCAAACTGTGCATAGGTTTTAGACATTTTAAAGCTATAGGGGCACGACTCCCCCCTATATTTTGCATACCTAGAACGCTCATTCTGATTCTTATTTGTTTTTACGTGCCTAACTACGTACTATTGTGATTTGTGAAACTCAATACAACAAATCAATACCGTTGAATGGACACAGTAGACAGAATTGTAATTTCTTAGGTCAAGTGTGAATGTGTAGAATTTTGGTGAATTACAATAAACGCATACAAATGTATGTGTGTGTAGTTTAATTTAGTGATTTTTTTTTTATTCTACGATGCAACAATGTTGTAGAAACAAAGTGATGATATTGGTTCAATTTTAATTCATTCACGTTAGTGCTTACTTTCAACGTCTTTTTAGAGATCCAGAGTCGTAATATCTTTTATGAACTATTTTTGTTTTGTTATATTTATTGAATATATAATACTCGTAAGATAAAAAAATTTATACCACACAAAAAAAACTAATGACGCATTCCAGTGATATGGATGGTTTTTGAGTAGTTATTGAAGAGATTAATAACATTATACAATAGGAAAATTTCACTTGAATGTCCTAATTCTTTTCGACTTATGGGGGGAGGTATATGAATAGGGGTTTATAAATATGTTTGGTCTTGTCATTTTTAACGTATCACTTTTATTTGTTTGAACTTATGCAAATAATGTAGTTTAATCCGTAAACAGGTAGAATCGGGTGGTTTGATTCGAAATGCACACACTTGTCAAAAAGAAGTCTATTATATATTCCCTCCCTTCTAAAATATAAGATGTTTTGAGCAAAACACGCAGATTAAAAAATGACCACTTGAAAAAAGTTTAACCAATTACAAACAAGTCTACATAATATAAAGTATTAAATTAATCTAAAAGTTACATAGAAACTTGAAAACATTCTATATTATGAAACAAAAATTGTTTTAAACATCCTATATTATGAAACGGAAGGAGTAGTATTCTTTACAACAAAAAATGCACTAAACCCAAACTTACACAACTAAAATATCTATGGGGCCGACCATAATAATATTTTGTCTTTGATCACATCAGTTCCTAAAAGTCGCATCAGACTCACATGCAATCGAATTCTTCCTCTCCTCGCGGCTTCTTTAATCATATCACAAAAATATGGAATAGTACTTTATATCATTTTGTTCCTTTATAGGTTGGTCCCAAATAGACTTATTAATAAGTATCTAAATAGACTTATCAATAGAGATCTACTAAGAGGCACCAAAGTATATTAGAAAACCATAATATCGGGCTTCTCATATATAGCCCAATTATTTAAGATAGTGATCCAAAACATCTCGTACCACATTCTCCGGAAGATAAAAAGTAGCGGTTTACCATCGAAGGAAGGGTAGGAAACAAACAATGACTAATGACGAGAATGCTCAAAGACCATTACCATTACGTCAAAGGTTTGGATGTACTCCACAGCTAAGGCTAAGGAACACTTTTTTTTTTTTTTGCTCAACAACAACTTTTCCATTCACCAATGATTAAACAGTGTCTACATTCACAATGGGTCTTAACCAACTAGGCACAATAGCGTACAACTTAGGATCAAGGGTAGGCTAAGGAACACTTATGAGTACTGATGATGAGATCAATAGGACTGGACAAATAAACAACAAAACACGAAAAAGAAAACACATCGAAACAAAACCAACCAAAATTTACTTGCCTGGACGAGGTCAACTCGTGATCAAGAAGACGAGTGGCCTAGGCTACTGACCTCACGTCATTATTTGTGGCAGGGGGTTTGCGTTCGCACAGCCCCTTAAATAAATTAAAAAAAAACCAACCAAAATTTTGACTATAGTCCCGAAAAATAAAATGATTTTACTAGTTAATGACATGAAAACCGAAACCAACTCAAACCCAAACAAAGAACCCATGGTTTATATTATTAAAATTGCATTTTTAAATTATATGTATTATAAAAATCAGTTGAAATCGTAATGCCTACTGTATAAATTCATATTCATTACTAATTTGAAATTTTCTTGTTATTGAACTATCGTACCTATAGTAAAACTAAACTGACTCCAACTCAAAAATCAAATCAATTCAAACAGAATTTGTGTTTAACAAAAGAAAACAAAACATATTTTAATAAAATAAAAACCACAAACAAACCAAACCACAAATCACATCGACTCTTCTAGACTCTACGTGTTCAAAAGGAAGATCCAAACAATAAAAATGGAATTCGTAGATTTCCTAAATATATTATAAGAAATTTGAAAGCAATATTCAGGAAATTTCTTCAAAATTGATACTCACCCTAACAAGCAGCGATTTACCACACAAGAAATAACAATGAATAATAGACTCCAACATAATGCCAAAAGCTCAAAAGCAAACAGACAGATAGATTGTATCATGGCGTACGATCCAATCCAGCAAAGAAGATTCTGTCCCAATCAAAAGTTGGATCAAATATTCCCTTAGGAAAAGCCAGATAAGTTTAAGCTTTCCACAGTCATAAGAGTCAAATACCACAAGATGACAAAATCAGTGACAAGTAGAAACAGAAGTCAACAATAAGTATAATAGGTAGATATAAAGCTGATACTAAATAACCAATACCACACACGAAAAGTTGAAACACATGAATCCTAGTGAAAATAAGGAAAAGGGGGAAAATATAGCAGTCAAGTGATATTATCCCTAAACACTGGCCTAAAAAACACATAGCAATAGCAAATGAGGTTCAATATCACAAACACAAAGCATAACCATAGTTTTAGTTTTTGGTTCATAATCTAAGAAAGTTTACAATCTCAAATCTGAGTCAAGTCAATGGCAAGACCTAGATGCCTCAATCATCATCTTCCTCCTGCAAAGCAAAAAAATCCAAGAGAACACAATGTCATACATCATAATACATGTAAAACATACCAAAACAATAGTAGTTAAAAAGTCTCAGTAAAAAACCTCTTCGCTCCCTGCTTCATCCACTTCAGACTTGTCATCCTCTTCACCTCTATTGGTTCCACTAGCCTAAACAATATTCACACAATAATAAAACTACTTAGCAACTATAAGAAACAACAGTCTCTCCCCAAAGTGAAAGCTATCAATGACAAATTCATACCAGTTTCATGTTGTACTGTTGCATAGTCTTGAGATACTCAGTCTTCCTGCTCTCAGCCTTGGCGACATAAGGAGCTTTATCCTGTAATACAGATTCAAACAGCCACAAAGTTTTGAATACAGATCCACAAAAACCTAATTATACAAATCAAGCATTAGAATAGCCACAACTACTCACTTCCTCAGTCATAGACTTCCATCTAGCTCCAGCCGCCTTACCAACCTAATATACGCACGAAAACTAGGTTTGAGATTACAGATCTGAGAAAATTTCCAGAAATCACGGAGAAATGTACTTACAGTAGCGACGGATTTGTTATTGGGATTCGCAGTGTTGAACTCTTTTCGGAAATCCTCACTTAGATCAACAACAAAGAATCAGTTGAGAAAATTTGATAAAATTCAAATCAATTCGAAAAAATTCAAAAATCGGAAGGAGGAGATTCGTGAGATTACTTACAGGAATACGAAGAAAGCACTTGGAGGTCTCTTAGGCTGATTTGGATCCTTCTTAGTCTTCTTCCCAGGCTTCCTACCTCTGGTTTTGAGTCTACGAAATAAAATAAAAAACGAGAAAATCAGAAATCTGAAGATCTGGATCTCAGATGTAACAGAGGAAACGAGGAAGAGTTTGAGAAGATGAAAAAAAAACCTCTGATCAGTGCTCGTCGATTCAGCTTTGGATTCGCCGCCTTTCATCTGCGATGGAAGAGAAACAAAAAAACGAAGAAGAATCGTTAGTAAGAGAATCGGATTGACTCGGGACTGAGTTTGGGCGAAACGGTAGGAGCGAGTTTTTTTTTTTTTTTACCTTTAGGGTTCTTTTTTTTTTGTTTGACGAAGAGAGAAGAGAGAGCGTATGACTAGTGTTGAGTAATAGGGTTTTTGTTTTTATTTGCTGGGGGCTTTTATGATGATAAAATATTACTATATTTTTAATTTTTTAATGTAAAAAGAGATTGAAAATTTTACACAGTGGCGGGATTTTTTCGTGGAAGAGCCGAAATAGTTTGACACGTAAGGGAGGGGGAGAGAAGGAAGAGCAACGGACGGGAATAATGGATTGGTGCTCTCTTCGAATCTTGACCGTTCATATTACACGTGTACTTGAGTTTTGCAGATCTCATCCCTTTTAAGTACATTTATAAAGCTTTGTTTGACCAAAAAAGATTTTAAAAAACAATCTTAAAATGATTTGCTTAAATATGTAATATGGTAATTTTAAAGCTTAAAAACTAACAATTCACATTAGTTCCAAATTATATAAAATTTGGAGGTATTTTTAAAAAAATCAGTTATTTTTACAAAAATATATCCTACTATATTAATTGGGAAGTACAAATATAAAATTAACCTTAAAATGGGTAAAAAATTACATTCAATTGCCACTAGAAAATTTTAATTAAGCTTAATTAATTAATTAATTAAATATAATTAATTTTTTTTAAAAAAAAACACTCACAGATAAAATATAAAAAAATTTAGAAAAATATATTTTCTCTCTCTAATAAATTATGGACGAATTACTAAATATTTTTTTTTAAATAAATAAACCAATCAGAATTTTAAAAACTAAGATTTTATATCCAAATATACAATATAATTTGTTTTTAATAACTAAATTTCGAAAATTTTGTTAAAATTTCAAAATATGATTCTCCTATCATCTTTATTTTATTTTATTTACAAATTGTTTGGAATTTTTATATAATATTTATGATTAATAAAGTACAGAATTTTTTCTGCATTTGTTGTGATTTGAATTTTTAAAAAACGAAAATATATTAATTAATCTATGAAAAATGTATGTTTTAATTTCTACATTGGCGGGATGGTAAAACTAAATTTATATAGATGATAAATTAATAATTTTTATTTGCTCACAATTATAATATTAAAATTACTACTTTATATTTCACAAAATAATGAATCAAATACAAGAAACAAACAATATAAAACTGTAATATAAGTTAATAAAAAAATAGACTAATAGATTTACAGAACAATTAAAAATAAATATTATCTCAAAAAAAAATATTTTTAAAAATATGTAACAATAAATTTTATTATTATATTAGAAATTTTTAAAAAAATGTTGATCCGTGCTTAAAGCACGGGGTATCTCCTAGTTAGTAGAACAATTTTAATTGACAAAAGCTTGACTGTTACCGGTTTTCTCCAATCGATTATGGCCAAAAGCTGAATTGTAAATTTGTGCAAATAAAGAAAAAGTTAAAAATAAATGGGTATTCCAAACATTTTGAGATTAGAACTAAAAATGTAGAATCATATATGAGCAAGAGACTTTTTTTCTTTTTTTATAGTGGCACTAGATTTATAACCCGCGCGTTGTTAGGGATTATAATTTTTTTATTATTATTAATACGAATTGTTGAATATAATTATAACATTTTTCAATATTTTCACAATTAATTAGTTTTTAACCATATTTTCCGGTATACACTCGTCATTTCTTGCATATACTCTCTTTTCACATTCTATTATTTTACTTATAGTATATCGATTATGAAGACATATCATAACTATTTTTCATCTTCCAATATTTTTTTTTTTTTATTGGTTGAGTGATCATCACTTACTAACGTAGACGTAAAAAAAGTCTTAGAGAATGTACCCACCATTTGTCATGAAGTTTCTTTGAGAGTATTGTAATACATATAAATTTTGCTTCCTAGTAATGAATCTCATTATTGGACTCGTTTCTATCCATAAGCATTATATTATAACATCAAATATTACATTTTTATCTTAATTGTTTGATAAAAAAAATTATGTTTACATATATAACTTTTTCTACTTTGAAATATGTATAGTCTACTATGCTTCTATATAGCGTTCTTTTATTTTGGTTCTACTAAATCTACAACCTCATAAGATTATTCTAACTTTTAAATATGTGTATTTATCCAAAAATAATTCTTTTAAAATTTTAATTAAAATTCTACAATCTACAATCTACAATCTGTCACTACTATTATAATTGTTTCTTTCTTACAAATACCTTTCTCAATTTTTTCTTAGTATTTTTCACTATTTTTTTTGGGTGTGTGATGTTCAGAATAAGTTTTCTCTAATAAGTTTTAGGGAAATTACCTAGAATATTACATAAAAGTAGGTTTATTACTAGACTAACACGTTGAGATTTTCGACTTACTAGAATAACAAATAAAAGTTTGTAAATTACTTCTATACCAAGCTCTTCTGGGATTGGACCGAAGAAGAAGTTGTTAGAGAGT
>NC_025699.1:26231990-26232255 GCF_000633955.1 Camelina sativa
TTACAATAATATCGTTCATTAAAACGGATTTATGGACCTACACTAAGAAAAAGAACGTTATGTACGTACTCTATCTCAAGAACATTATGTACGTATGCGTTCATATGTACGTACACGTTTATATGTACGTACACGTTCGATTTTAGGTTTAATGAACCCGAAATTACCAGAATATCCTCGTCTTCTACCTCTAACATACGACTGAAAACCCTAATTTTCCCTGCCTCACTTTATTTTTTTACGACTTATGTCTATTTTTTTGGTT
>NC_025699.1:26233497-26237654 GCF_000633955.1 Camelina sativa
TTCTCCTTTTTTGATATACCTTTTAGAGCAAATTTAACCATTTTCAATTTTGAAAACGATAAATAATATAGATCACTCAAACTATTTTAATTATTTATATTATTTTGATTTCTAAATAATAATATAAACCAAATCCTTCTGGTTCTAATTGAATACTAACAAACATAGTCTCAAGTTTTAAATACATATACATATATTATTAATTATATTATACTATAATTGAAAAAAAAAATATACACTAACTTTTAGTCGATAACATGAATTTATAATTTAACACCAAGAATTGAATAACATTTTGACTTAAAAACCCTTTAAATTTTTGTGTGTTTTTTAAAAAAAAACTCTTATTTTTTTTACCTAATAATTGTAACTCTTTAAAGTAATTATTGTTCCAATAAATATATGATAGATTTATTTTCCCCTTTTTCTAGTTTTTTACAAATGTTTACACAATTATTATATGTTATGATAGAAATATTTAATTTTATATTTATGTAATATCTATTCATATTTTATTTTGATATTTTCTGGGTTGTAATTTTTTTTTCGTTTTTGGTTTAAATTTTAGTTTAAGTTATATAATAATTAAAATATTACAGAAATGAGTGAATTAATTGATGCATTAAATTTAGATTTTATGGTACTTTGATAATGTGAATTAATTAATTTGTTAAAATTGAAAATAAGAAGTGATGAAGTGAAGGAAAGAGAAGAGAGAAAAGCCAACTTCATATATATATAAAAATTAGTTGTTTTTGGCATTTTTCTTTAAACGCTTTAAATTTGGCATATTTTTTAAAACGTTTTAAATTTGTCATTCCTTATATCTCAAAACAGAATTTTACACATTATATTTGATTTTATTTGGTTCCATTCTTTTCTAGGATATAGTATTTGCTATTAAGTAGTATATATTTTGTGAAACCATTTTCCCAAATGTCTAGTTTTAACTTTTGAGTGACAAAATATGAAAAATCTAAAAAACTGAAGCACATGGCAAATTCAAAAATTGTTGAGCCAAAAATAGCATATTCAGTAATAATCTAAAAATGAATAATATATGGAAGTTGCAAACAAACAAACAGAAGTGGAGATTCACACAACAAGACTAATGAGTATGGTGATTACAAACGACATATAACATGTTTACACAATGAATACGAAAGATGATTTTGTCTATATATCTTTGAGATTGATTGGGTTTTTGATTTATGCTAACCTTGTCTCTGATAACCTTGTTTTTATAAGAGAATTTTTATGTGTTTGTCGTGAGTGAGTCATCTTTAAGATTCTTGATTTGCATTAATCAGTCTCCTTCATCCAATTCTTACATTTACATCGAAATGTATTTGGCTTGGAACATGGTTTTTAATTAAATTGCAAATGAGGAGGTGATCTTGTGTCCATTTCTTTGTTATTGAATTGGTTTTTAATTTGTGATGATTATGTCTTTTGATATCCTTGGTTCTAAAACTGATATTTTCTGTGTTTATCCTGAGTAAGTTATTGGTCTGGATCTGTTAGACCTAATAATCTTTAGCGTTCTTGGTTTGCACTCAAAACTAATTTGATTCAATTTTAAAAGTTTAGTTTACCCAAAAAAATATTTAAAGCAAATCATTTTTAAAAAAAATACGGTAATTCAAAACTTAAAATATGAAAATTTCACATTGTTTCAGAAAATATAAGAGTTCGAGGTAATTTTTTTCAAATCAATTATTATTACAAACCATATATATATATATATATATATATATAGATTTTTAATTGATGAAAGCTTGATTGTTTCTTCCGATCGATTATAACCAAAAGTTGAATTGTAAGTAACGAAAGAAATATAAAAATGAAATAGTTAGTCCAGTAATTTTGTGATTAAAATTAAAATTGTACAATCATAAAAAATTACAATCGAACTGAAATTATTACCATGCCACTTTTTAAAACGAAGGAAACCAAGGTAAGAAGAATTTTGTAGTTATTTGCCACAAAAAAAAATAGTAGTTAATGTCATCATTGATGCTTTAGGGAATTGATGTTGGCCCTGCAGCAAGAACTATTTGCTACTTGTATATCAATACTAGGGGCTATTCCGCACGCGGTTTAATTTCTAATTATTTGTTATTTTAAGTATATTTCTATAATATTTTTTTTTGTTTAAGTAGAATTAATTTATTTGATTTGAACTGTGAGTTTTTGGACAATACTACTCTCAAATAGTTTGATTTCAATTTTTTTTTGTTTCTGTCAGGCATACACAATTAAATGAGTTTACAATATAATGGACAGGAGAAATAAGAAAAATTTTTAACTTGATGGTTAAGATTCTACTGATAATATGCATACATATTTAGCAGATGCTTTCACATAATGAACCAATGTAACTTACTAAAATATTATGGTTATTAGAAAATGTATTAACTTTTGCACCACAATCACGCATGTGTCCGTACCAATTAGTTAAGACTTAAGAGCCGAAAATATCAATACATTTTGTTTTTATAACAAAAATAAAATCACCATTGAATATCAATCCATCTTTCACTACCTAAAACAAAAAAGAGATTCTTTACACTCCATCAAAATGCTCATGAGATACTTCAAAAAGACAAAACTTCATTATTGTTTACAACTTCCTCTGCATAAAAAAACAAAAGTATACACAAAAGATACAAAACCTTACCTTTGCATCAAGGGCTTAGTACAGTTTCCAGCTTAACTAATTATTTGGTTCATAAGCAATTGAAAGTCTGTTATCCTGAAATTAGTCACTTATTGTAGATGGCTTGTTAAAAAGCCAAAGACTTTGTTTCAACCACAACAAGTGATGATTACTGTATACACCAAGTAAATACAAATAGACAATGTTATATTGGATTTCAAATTTTAAATGTTTTTGTACTAATTAGGAATGAGGATCAACCATGGAATATAATATAGGTTTGTGATTACTTTTTGTAGCCTTAAAAATAAAGTTGTGGACATCTATATATTCTCAGATTCTCTAGCAGGTTCTTGTGAAACTGAGCACTTACCATTAAAAGCATTTTTCAATTATGTGGAAGGTGTCCAATGTCTATACTCTATAGTCTATATAGTACTCGAATGTAATCTCTCTCTCTCTCTCTCTTCTTTGAGCTAAAATATGTATACATTTTTGGTAATGTAATTAGCAATAGCATGATATACTTTGAAGGTCATAGTATAGAGTCCATAGACTAACAAATATTTCCAGTTTAGTAGTCGTAGAAACACACATCACATATTATTTGGAACTCTATTGATTCACTTGTTGAAGAGGAAGCTTAAATGTGTGGTAGTGTTGGAAAAAGCATCAAATCTGAGATTTGTCTTCTCGACCTTGACATAAAGAGATCATGATATCACTTAAAATCAAAAACCATAAGCAAATCACAAAAAAAAGCACAATTTTTAATTCTAGTATAACATGGTTTACCTTACTGTTGATTTATTTTATGGTGTATTCATCATATAATCGGGGAATGGTTTATCTTTTTGAAAACTCAGATTTCTCCTCTATCCATTGTGTAACATCCACAAACTCTATATGTATGGACCACTTGAATTGCAGTCCATTAAAGGCCCATTTTGAAAAGAAAAAAAAAAATATTGAAACGACAAGGGTTTGGTCGTTGAGTGAGGCCGTATATATGTATAAGCGTAATCATCTCCCTCTTCGTTTGGACAAGAGTAAAAACCTAGTCTAAGCCGCCAATAGAGAGAGAGAGAGAAGAATTGTTGAGAACCAAAGGCATCTACCACCACCAAAGCTACACCGTTAGTCACCGTCACACACAGGAGACACCAGAGATTGTCACCGCGCTCAGCCTGTGCTGCCGTGTGAAACGTCTTCACCGAAAAGGTAAGATCCGTGAACCAAACCTGAGAACTATGTTGTGTTTCATAGATTGTTGGAACCAATCTAATCACCAAGCTTGAACCACCGCAGATCTGTGCTGCCGAGTCCTCCACTTCGCCGTTCAGTTCGTCAAGGCCGTCGAGAAAGGTTGCAGAAAGAGGTAACAACGAAGCTTTACGTCTCGTGTTGTTGTCGTTGTTAGGTTTTTCGTTTATAGCTAAACCAATACTTAACCAACTAAACCAGAAAATTATGGAACGTACGTGCATGAGTTGTTTGT
>NC_025699.1:26237673-26244328 GCF_000633955.1 Camelina sativa
AGAAATAAGAAAAATTTTTAACTTGATGGTTAAGATTCTACTGATAATATGCATACATATTTAGCAGATGCTTTCACATAATGAACCAATGTAACTTACTAAAATATTATGGTTATTAGAAAATGTATTAACTTTTGCACCACAATCACGCATGTGTCCGTACCAATTAGTTAAGACTTAAGAGCCGAAAATATCAATACATTTTGTTTTTATAACAAAAATAAAATCACCATTGAATATCAATCCATCTTTCACTACCTAAAACAAAAAAGAGATTCTTTACACTCCATCAAAATGCTCATGAGATACTTCAAAAAGACAAAACTTCATTATTGTTTACAACTTCCTCTGCATAAAAAAACAAAAGTATACACAAAAGATACAAAACCTTACCTTTGCATCAAGGGCTTAGTACAGTTTCCAGCTTAACTAATTATTTGGTTCATAAGCAATTGAAAGTCTGTTATCCTGAAATTAGTCACTTATTGTAGATGGCTTGTTAAAAAGCCAAAGACTTTGTTTCAACCACAACAAGTGATGATTACTGTATACACCAAGTAAATACAAATAGACAATGTTATATTGGATTTCAAATTTTAAATGTTTTTGTACTAATTAGGAATGAGGATCAACCATGGAATATAATATAGGTTTGTGATTACTTTTTGTAGCCTTAAAAATAAAGTTGTGGACATCTATATATTCTCAGATTCTCTAGCAGGTTCTTGTGAAACTGAGCACTTACCATTAAAAGCATTTTTCAATTATGTGGAAGGTGTCCAATGTCTATACTCTATAGTCTATATAGTACTCGAATGTAATCTCTCTCTCTCTCTCTCTTCTTTGAGCTAAAATATGTATACATTTTTGGTAATGTAATTAGCAATAGCATGATATACTTTGAAGGTCATAGTATAGAGTCCATAGACTAACAAATATTTCCAGTTTAGTAGTCGTAGAAACACACATCACATATTATTTGGAACTCTATTGATTCACTTGTTGAAGAGGAAGCTTAAATGTGTGGTAGTGTTGGAAAAAGCATCAAATCTGAGATTTGTCTTCTCGACCTTGACATAAAGAGATCATGATATCACTTAAAATCAAAAACCATAAGCAAATCACAAAAAAAAGCACAATTTTTAATTCTAGTATAACATGGTTTACCTTACTGTTGATTTATTTTATGGTGTATTCATCATATAATCGGGGAATGGTTTATCTTTTTGAAAACTCAGATTTCTCCTCTATCCATTGTGTAACATCCACAAACTCTATATGTATGGACCACTTGAATTGCAGTCCATTAAAGGCCCATTTTGAAAAGAAAAAAAAAAATATTGAAACGACAAGGGTTTGGTCGTTGAGTGAGGCCGTATATATGTATAAGCGTAATCATCTCCCTCTTCGTTTGGACAAGAGTAAAAACCTAGTCTAAGCCGCCAATAGAGAGAGAGAGAGAAGAATTGTTGAGAACCAAAGGCATCTACCACCACCAAAGCTACACCGTTAGTCACCGTCACACACAGGAGACACCAGAGATTGTCACCGCGCTCAGCCTGTGCTGCCGTGTGAAACGTCTTCACCGAAAAGGTAAGATCCGTGAACCAAACCTGAGAACTATGTTGTGTTTCATAGATTGTTGGAACCAATCTAATCACCAAGCTTGAACCACCGCAGATCTGTGCTGCCGAGTCCTCCACTTCGCCGTTCAGTTCGTCAAGGCCGTCGAGAAAGGTTGCAGAAAGAGGTAACAACGAAGCTTTACGTCTCGTGTTGTTGTCGTTGTTAGGTTTTTCGTTTATAGCTAAACCAATACTTAACCAACTAAACCAGAAAATTATGGAACGTACGTGCATGAGTTGTTTGTGGTGTCATGCATGGTTAATTACGTACGTTCTCGTTGACGATGGTTAATTAAATATTGGTGGATCGTGTATTATGGCTGGTTTAGGAGTTGGTATTAAATCGGGAGCATGTGATTGTGGAGTAAATTACGGTGTTATGAATTATTAGATTGTTGGTTTGATTTAATTATTAAGCTACATCTAATTAATTTATTTGGGAAACACCAACACAATTAAATTGGGTTGATAATTAGATTAAATCATGGATTATTATTGGAATATAATCTTTGATGTTTAATTTAACCATTGCAGATTGAGGTTGTTGTTGGATCGGATTCTTTCGTTGCTGGCTTCTACTTGAGAATCAACCAAATTGCTAAGATGAGGGCGGGATTTGCGGAAATACATTGGTTACTTTCTAAGCATAATTTCATGAATTGCTTGTATAGGCTTGGAAACTATGTGATTGGTTATGTCTATTATTTGGTATTGTGTGTTATGATGTGATGACTTGATCTATGATAATAGAAGTGTGATGACATGGTAAAATGATATGATGCATGATAGAATGAGATGATATACACAAATGATATTGATGTACGATGATTGATGATATGAGATTATATGTTGGGACACAAACATGAGATTTGTTTTGTGTCTCGAGATGGGCAAACCTGAGATTGGTTTTGTGCCCGGTGTTTGGACGAACATGAGATTTGTTTCGTGCCGTGTGATTGGACGAGCTTGAGATTGGTTTCGTGCCATGCTAAGCTGATGAGATTTCGGTTTAGCATTGTTTGTTGATGAATGCACAAAAATGATTGATATGAGAAACATGGTTTAAATATTATTAATGTGTACTAGGTTGAGATTATGTGAAACCGTTATGCTTGCTAGATGTATATCAAAAATGTGGAGTCTGATTCTATGCTATGCAATTATTGTTGAATGTGAGTAGATTGTCGTCATTGTATTCCAGTGGGCAGTGTTGACCCCCTCACTGAGTAATTAATTACTCACCCCTCCTTTCTATTTATTTTTCTCAGGTTAGTTGTGTTCATTATTTGAATTTTAGAGATTGCGGTTTTGAGCCAAACCAAGAAGTCAACCCGTTGACCAATTCCGGATACCGAGTTTGGGTATTACAATTTTGGTATCAGAGCCTCAGGTTATGTCAAACCGGTTCCGACCCGGGAGGCAGTCCTGAGGAGGGTTACTAATTTGGCTTGTTTCCAATTTGTCTAGATGCCACCAAAGGGAAAACGTGGAGGACAAGCAAAGGATGCTACACAACCAAGAGTGAGGGCTGAGAGCCCAGTGCATGAAGAACAGCCGGAAGTCGTGCATGTCAATGTAGCTCGGGCGGGAGAGCCTAATGAGATGGCTATGTTTGAGCAATTTCGTCGGTTCCAGGAATTCATGCAAAGGGAGCCAAATTTGAGAGGAGCACCAGGAGTGATTCCACCACAACATGATGCACCAGTGAATGATGCACCAGAGAGGGTAGCCCCACCTCCGCCCCCACCGGTCCAGGTGCAGGGTCCGTCATACTGGGAGGCTATGAGGAATTTGAAGGACATGGGCATGGAAACTTTTGGTGGAAAGTCTAATCCTATTGATGCTGACAACTGGAGGAAGAGATTAGAGAGGAATTTGGATAACACTAGGTGTCCACATGAGTATCGTAGGGACTTGGCGGTGCAATATCTGAAGGATGAGGCACTGGTATGGTGAGAAAAGGTGGTAGAACAAGCACAAGGACGGTATGAGCTGACTTGGGAGGATTTTAAGACCGAATTCTCAAGGAAGTATTTTCCTAGAGAGGCTATGGATCGTATGGAGAATGAGTTTCTGGAGCTTCGTCAAGGCTCAACTACGGTGCGAGACTATGATAGGGAGTTTGATCGACTGAGCAGGTTTGCTGGTAGATTCATGAATGAGGATGAGTTGATTCGCAGGTTTCTGAGGGGTTTGAGGATTGAGCTCAAGAATCGATGTGAGATGTACGACTATCACAGTAAGATTGAACTAGTGGAAAAAGCTGCTAATTTGGAGATCGGGTTGGAAAAGGAGATGAATCAAAACAAAGAAGCACATGCAAAAGCTACAAAGGGAACAATCTCTAGTAAGAAGACTTGGGATAACCAAATTGATGGACCAATGCAGGATCAAGGACTAGCGTGTGGTACTTGTGGAAAGTCACACCGTGGAGTTTGTTGGATAACTTTAGGAGGTTGCATGAAGTGTGGTGAGTTGGGGCATAAAAGGGAGAACTGTCCAAAAGGTGTTGATCATTGCCATAAGTGTGGGCGACTCGGCCACTATGCCAAGGATTGCAGAGTGAAACAATACAACAGAGATGAAGAGCAATTGCCACCATCACCAAAAAGATTAGCCTTGGGGAAACGGCTAGATTGATGTAGGATTGGATTTATGTTTGGAATTTGTTTCTTTTCTTTTACCTTTATCAGATTTTGGGATTTTCGATTTATGTTTTATTCAGTTATTGTAACACTACTTGTTATTCGATTCTTTAAAGGACAATTGAATCGTTTTAAGAGTTATGTTAAGAATGCCATAAGCTCGTTAAGGATGAAAACATAGTTGACGTGCAAACCTGAATTCGAGGACGAATTCCATTTAAGTGAGGGAGAATTGTAACATCCACAAACTCAATAAGTATGGACCACTTGAACTGCAGTCCATTAAAGGCCCATTTTGAAAAGAAAAAAAAGAAAAATATTGAAACGACAAGGGTTTGGTCGTTGAGTGAGGCCGTATATATGTATAAGCGTAATCATCTCCCTCTTCGTTTGGACAAGAGTAAAAACCTAGTCTAAGCCGCCAATAGAGAGAGAGAGAGAGAGAGAGAGAGAAAGAGAGAGAGAGAAGAATTGTTGAGAACCAAAGGCATCTACCACCACCGTAGCTACACCGTTAGTCACCGTCACACACCGGAGACACCAGAGATTGTCACCGCGCTCAGCCTGTGCCGCCGTGTGAAACGTCTTCACCGAAGAGGTAAGATCCGTGAACCAAACCTGAGAACTATGTTGTGTTTCATAGATTGTTGGAACCAATCTAATCACCAAGCTTGAACCACCGCAGATCTGTGCTGCCGAGTCCTCCACTTCGCCGTTCAGTTCGTCAAGGCCGTCGAGAAAGGTTGCAGAAAGAGGTAACAACGAAGCTTTACGTCTCGTGTTGTTGTCGTTGTTAGGTTTTTCGTTTATAGCTAAACCAATACTTAACCAACTAAACCAGAAAATTATGGAACGTACGTGCATGAGTTGTTTGTGGTGTCATGCATGGTTAATTACGTACGTTCTCGTTGACGATGGTTAATTAAATATTGGTGGATCGTGTATTATGGCTGGTTTAGGAGTTGGTATTAAATCGGGAGCATGTGATTGTGGAGTAAATTACGGTGTTATGAATTATTAGATTGTTGGTTTGATTTAATTATTAAACTACATCTAATTAATTTATTTGGGAAACACCAACACAATTAAATTGGGTTGATAATTAGATTAAATCATGGATTATTATTGGAATATAATCTTTGATGTTTAATCTAACCATTGCAGATTGAGGTTGTTGTTGGATCGGATTCTTTCGTTGCTGGCTTCTACTTGAGAATCAACCAAATTGCTAAGATGAGGGCGGGATTTGCGGAAATACATTGGTTACTTTCTAAGCATAATTTCATGAATTGCTTGTATAGGCTTGGAAACTATGTGATTGGTTATGTCTATTATTTGGTATTGTGTGTTATGATGTGATGACTTGATCTATGATAATAGAAGTGTGATGACATGGTATGATGATATGATGCATGATAGAATGAGTTGATGTGTAACATGATAATTGTTGAATGATGATATGAAATGAGATTATGTAAAGGGGGTGTGAACATGAAATTTGTTTCGCGTCTCGTGAGGGTGCGAACATGAGATTTGTTTCGTGACTCGTGATGGGCAAACCTGAGATTGGTTTTGTGCCTGGTGATTGGACGAACATGAGATTTTTTTCGTGCCGTGTGATTGGACGAGCCTGAGATTGGTTTTGTGCCATGCTAAACTGATGAGATTTCGGTTTAGCGTTGTTTGATGATGATATGAGAAATATGGTTTAAATATTATTGGTATGTACTAGGTTGAGATTATGTGAAAACGTTATGCTTGCTAGATGTATATCAAGAATGTGGAGTCTGATTCTATGCTATGCAATTATTGTTGAATGTGAGTAGATTGTCGTCATTGTATTCCAGTGGGCAGTGTTGACCCCCCTCACTGAGTAATTAATTACTCACCCCTCCTTTCTATTTATTTTTCTCAGGTTAGTTGTGTTCATTATTTGAATTTTAGAGATTGCGGTTTTGAGCCAAACCAAGAAGTCAACCCGCTGACCAATTCCGGATACCGAGTTCGGGTATTACACATTGTTTGCATATGTCGAGTGTTAAGATTGTTTATTCCTATGCTCAACAAAAAACAGTTGGTTACTTGTTAAAGCGGGGAAACACAATCATAATTCACTATATTATAGAAATCTACTTACAAAAACAGAGAAGAAATGCATAGTAGCTATTACGACGTTGAGGTTTGATTCTTCGAGCTCGTCAAGCACAATAACATGTTACTCGTCATAGGTTAAGTGAGTTTAAACCTTGTAGTCCATTAAAGTGCTCTATTTCCAAGAGCGGTATATCTTGGGTACAGAAACTGGCAAAAGAAGATAAAAATGTTGAGAAAAAAGCGTTTGGTTACAACTTATGAAGAGTAATAGCTGACATAAAATTTTGTTAC
>NC_025699.1:26244480-26270230 GCF_000633955.1 Camelina sativa
AGATTGAGGTTGTTGTTGGATCGGATTCTTTCGTTGCTAGCTTCTACTTGAGAATCAACCAAATTGCTAAGGTGAGGGCGGGATTTGCGGAAATACATTGGTTACTTTCTAAGCATAATTTCATGAATTGCTTGTATAGGCTTGGAAACTATGTGATTGGTTATGTCTATTATTTGGTATTGTGTGTTATGATGTGATGACTTGATCTATGATAATAGAAGTGTGATGACATGGTATGATGATATGATGCATGATAGAATGAGTTGATGTGTAACATGATAATTGTTGAATGATGATATGAAATGAGATTATGTAAAGGGGGTGTGAACATGAAATTTGTTTCGCGTCTCGTGAGGGTGCGAACATGAGATTTGTTTCGTGACTCGTGATGGGCAAACCTGAGATTGGTTTTGTGCCTGGTGATTGGACGAACATGAGATTTGTTTCGTGCCGTGTGATTGGACGAGCCTGAGATTGGTTTTGTGCCATGCTAAACTGATGAGATTTCGGTTTAGCGTTGTTTGATGATGATATGAGAAATATGGTTTAAATATTATTGGTATGTACTAGGTTGAGATTATGTGAAAACGTTATGCTTGCTAGATGTATATCAAGAATGTGGAGTCTGATTCTATGCTATGCAATTATTGTTGAATGTGAGTAAATTGTCGTCATTGTATTCCAGTGGGCAGTGTTGACCCCCCTCACTGAGTAATTAATTACTCACCCCTCCTTTCTATTTATTTTTCTCAGGTTAGTTGTGTTCATTATTTGAATTTTAGAGATTGCGGTTTTGAGCCAAACCAAGAAGTCAACCCGCTGACCAATTCCGGATACCGAGTTCGGGTATTACACATTGTTTGCATATGTCGAGTGTTAAGATTGTTTATTCCTATGCTCAACAAAAAACAGTTGGTTACTTGTTAAAGCGGGGAAACACAATCATAATTCACTATATTATAGAAATCTACTTACAAAAACAGAGAAGAAATGCATAGTAGCTATTACGACGTTGAGGTTTGATTCTTCGAGCTCGTCAAGCACAATAACATGTTACTCGTCATAGGTTAAGTGAGTTTAAACCTTGTAGTCCATTAAAGTGCTCTATTTCCAAGAGCGGTATATCTTGGGTACAGAAACTGGCAAAAGAAGATAAAAATGTTGAGAAAAAAGCGTTTGGTTACAACTTATGAAGAGTAATAGCTGACATAAAATTTTGTTACCCAAATCATGTGAGCCAAAGGGCGTCGGAACTCCATGACTGAACCACCATTAGATGTCTTCAGTGTTGTAAGTTTGTTATTTAGAAGCAGCCAGATTATTAGTTACTTCCATCATAAACTATCTTGTATTTCACTGTAGGAGATAGGGGATATTGATAGTTTAATTATAACCTAACCAGAGAAAATAAGCAAAACTGAATAGTGATGAGTTGGTGCACACGATACTCTATGATCTGATCCTGATCAAATATAGCTATATGTTGTGGAACCACATATTTGATAGCAATTAATGATCAAAGTTAGATGATGGCATGATGCATATGCTGATGTGGTTTAAGCCAACGACACAAATATATTATATAAACATCACAACAATCAATAAGATATCAAGCCTACCAAAAAAAATCAATAAGATATCAATATTAAACTAAAGTCGGAGCTTACTTTAGGATAATGAAGTCGGATGATTTTAATCACCAGCGCTTCCGCTTGTTTCTCACTTTCTCTCCATGGATAAGTTGTCTTCAAAGTTTAAAAACTTGATCCTCCATCAACGTTTCAACCTTTTTGATTATTTTCTCGGTCTTCTCTATAGAAATCATGTGCGTGGGAATGCTTGTTTCAACGGAAAATTAACAACTAAAATTAGAAGAAAACCAAATAGGTTCAAAGAATCATTAGGAAGGGAGATATTAATACAGGTTGAGGTATAGAGGGAGAAGAAACGATTCAGCTTCGACCTATTAAAAGTTTGCATTTTGGGTTTTG
The DNA here is from genome assembly GCF_000633955.1 of Camelina sativa. Classification (NCBI taxonomy): domain Eukaryota; kingdom Viridiplantae; phylum Streptophyta; class Magnoliopsida; order Brassicales; family Brassicaceae; genus Camelina; species Camelina sativa. The sequence continues at coordinate 26,246,472 of NC_025699.1, forward strand.
AGTTTGGTACCTATATTTATTTGCAAAATTGCATTGATAAAAGTTAATGAATGACATGGGTTGTAGAAAATTGTGAGTGAAAGAAATTTTGAGAATATGATGTGGCAACTTGAGAACATAGACCGAAAAAACTGATGTAGACACTGTTAGAGGGCTCAAATTGTCCCTTTTATTAGTAGTAATTTACTAGGATTGTCACTGAACTAAAAAAGCGGGTTTGAAGATTTCACTTGTAGATCATATAACTGCCAACTGATTCTTCAACCAAGTACTGCCGACTGATTCTTCAACCAAGTTATCAAGGAAGAATGCTTAAAGAAAAAAAAGGTTAATGTAGGGAAAACGTTAATTTTTGGAGATTATTATTATGAATTTGCATGTATATGACTCTTTTACATAATATGACTATATGTTACCTTATCCAAAACGCTATATACAAAAATTCTCTCTCAGAGTTTCGATATCCCCCAAAACAGAGAGAACTTTTCAAAAAACCAAATCTCACCAACTCCCTTTTAGCGGTTAATAGTATTATCCCCTGGACTTCTTTCGGGGCTCAAACAAAACACGCTGGTCCATGTGATGGCTCCGACGAACTCAGGCGCTGCTTCTTCCTCGTCCGGCGCTCTCAACCTCCAAACTCCCCTCCTGAACACTCAGAACACTAGTAAGCACTCTGCTATGCAATTGCTCTAACTCGTTTCCCATTCTTGATAACCCTTATAAACTGTTATAACCCTTGAAACCCTGGTAAACTGTATAACCCTGCAAATCTCATCATCCTTGTAAGTTTCCTCTTCGCAACCCTGAGATAATTTCCAACCTCACATCAAAAGGAATCATGGAGAACATAATCCCACATCACCTCAAAGGAAAAGAAATTGCCCCAAGTTACTCCCCCCTCCTCGAAAGAGAATCCAAGCTCCTGCTTTAGATACCTCTGCTTTGATAGAGGAGAACTCCCTCACCCTTATGGGACGCCTAACAAACCCTACGGCACAAAGAATTTGGTCACTCTTCCCGTTCCTCGCCAATCGATGATGGAACCTGAAAGGAAAAGCTACTGGATCAGATCTGGGCCGTGGCTGCTTCCAATTCTGATTCGATTTTGAAGAAGATATGCAACAGGTACTGAATAATAGACCTTACCATTATGGTCAGTGGATGGTTATCCTCCAAAAATGGAAGCCTGTGATCTCTGACACGTTTCCCTCCAAGATCCCCTTCTGGATCGAACTGCAAGGACTACCAAAACACTACTGGCAGCCTCAAATGCTGGAAGTGATAAGTAAAGAGCTAGGCGAGCTTGAAGAAATGGAAATTACCTGTGACTCTGCTAAGATCCAGGTTCACATCGATGGTCTCCAACCCTTGACCAAAAAAACTATTGTGGATTTCCCGGATGGCAAGGAAGCATTAGTAACCCTAGACTACAAAAACTTGAAGAACCACTGCTCCCACTGTTTCAGACTCACGCATGAGACGAGACTATGTCTTGGTCTTGCAAGTGAAAAGCGCATTCCTGAACCAAGTGTCATATCACCAAGACCCTCACACCATGAAGTTCGAAGAAATTACTATACTCCGGAGAATAACTTTAGAGCTCCTAGAACTATCTCAGGCCAATCAGACTTAAAAAACTATGTGTCTGCTAATGGAAACTACTCGAATCGGGCCTCCTTGTTGGTGGATAGTAGAAGAGCCTATTTTTCAAGAGATATTAACCATGAACGCAGTGCTCATACGACTAGAAGGCATCCGGAGAGGGAAATATCCCACCCTTATCAAAGAAGAGAGTACAATAGAGATTCTTACCAATCCCACCATCTCTCAAGGGATCACCGACGGATAACAAACCGAAACCTCTAGTCGAGAGAAAAACCTGTAACTGAGAGTGTAGAAGCAGGGGAGCGCTCAGATTCCTCGAGACCAAGACAACCTCCACTGGAGAGAAGTTGGGAAGAACCGTACCAAAACTCACCTCCCACACGTGAGTCTCCAGCCCCAGCACCACATGACAACCTTTTATCTGATCACCCTGCTACTCCAACTGTAATTTTTACAAAAGAACAAGTTATGGATGAGCTTAGAGATGTTACTATCCAATACCTTGCAGTCCCTGACCCGACAGAGAAAGCGGCTAGAAAACAAAGAGTGATTATTGGAGAGGGAAAAAATCTGATGGCTGAAACAGCAGACAAAATTGTTCAGGCTGCATCTATTTATGCCTCGGCTGAACCCATGACTCCTCAACCTGAAGGGACCACCATGGAAACTATAACAACAACTGCCATGCAGAACAATGACAACATGGAGCTCCCAATCCCCCCCCTCAAAGCGAGGACGGGGACAACTACCTTCAGCAAAAGCCTCTCCCAGAAAAAACCTAAAACTAGATGGTGCTAAGAGTCAAAAAAGGAATTTAGCTATTGGATCCCCAAAGAAAGCACAAATGCAAAAAACTGCTTCACATAAAAGTGGTTCCTTACCTAGTTCCAGCCGCAAGACTAACGAGAAGGGACGATCTACACTGCAAAATGCTAACCCTTCAATCCCTCTACGCTCTATAGTTCCAGCTATTACGAAGAAAAAGGTGGATATTCACAATCCACCACCTCCTCTTCCTTAAAGGTATTGAGCTGGAACTGTTGTAGTTTGGAGAATCCCACAACAGGCCGGCGACTCTGTGAGATAAACTCCACTATCTCACCTGATGTAATTTTCCTCATGGAGACAAAAAACTCTGATGAGAATGTTATCTCTTCTCTCAACTAGATGCATTACTCGAACCATTTTCTGGTTTCCCCCCATACTCCTGGGAGAGGGGGGCTTGTTCTCTTATGGAAACAACATATGGGCATTGTTGTTCTGTCTTCCTGCAAAGATTTCATTGACACCCGCATAACTGCTGTAGGAAAATCCTTTTTCTCCACCTTTGTGTACGGGTAACCTGATATAACAAAAAGGAAGGTTGTGTGGAATGAACTTACCAAGCTGGGCACTGCTAGAGAAGATCCTTGGTTCTTGACTGGAGACTTCAATGACATCATAGACTCATCAGAGAAACAGGGGGGGACCAGACTTGCATGAAGGAACATATGTTGATATCCGATCATTCATGACGGAGTGTGATCTCTATGACCTAAGACATTCTGGTAACTTTCTCTCTTGGAGAGGGAAGAGACACGATCACATCGTCCACTGTCGCCTAGATAGAGCAATGGCTAACGGTCTATGGGCAGAGGAATTCCCTCATAGTCGAAGTGAATACCTCCGTTTCGAAGGATCTGATCATAGACCTCTTCTCACTTGCCTTGATCTGTCAAAAAGAAAAAAGAAAGGCATGTTTAGATACGACAGACACCTAAAAGGGAATCTCGAAGTTAAAGAGCTGGTATCTAAGGCTTGGAGTTATGATGAGCTTGAATCAGTGCAAAATAAAATAGCCCGATGCAGAAGAGAAATCATAACCTGGTCCCGACAGAAACACCAAGATAGCCAGAAGGAGATTGAACTGCACCGACAACAACTAGAGGAAGCCATGACAAACCAAGCTCCGATGGATGAGTTAATCTCCACCATTAACTTAAAACTGCTAAAGGCGTATAAAGACGAGGAAGAGTTCTGGAAGCAGAGAAGCAGACAATTATGGCAAACTTTGGGAGATAAAAACTCTGGATACTTTTATGTTGTAACCAGAGGAAGACAGGCAATTAATAAATTTTCAGTAATTGAAGATGAAAGTGGGGTTGCTTTTCACAAAGAAGAACAAATACTTACTGTCATCACTAAGTACTTCCAAAACCTCTTCACATCTGAAGGTGGTGACCGTGAAGGTATCATCCGGGAAGCAATAGAACCTTGTGTTACACCTGAAGAAAACCAAACACTCATAACTATCCCGCCTCCGGAAGAAATAAAAAACGCATGTTTCTCTATTCACCCTGATAAAGCTCCTGGTCCAGATGGATTTTCTGCCAGCTTCTTCCAGTCCAACTGGAACACAGTGGGAGACAATGTAGTCCTGGAAGTCCAGAGTTTCTTTCTATCAAACAGAATTCCTGCAACTAGTAATGAAACTCACATCAGACTCATTCCCAAGATTCAAAGCCCCCAGTAAATGTCTGATTACCATTGCTCAGTCTTCTACAAGATCATCTCAAAAGTGTTAGCAAAGCGACTCCAACCTATGCTCCAGACGATAATTTCAGAAAACCAGTCAGCATTTGTACCTAAAAGAGAAATAACAGATAATGTGCTAATAACACATGAGAACCTTCACTACGTCAAGACCTCTGGAGCTAAGGTTAGGTGTTATATGGCGGTAAAGACTGACATGAGTAAGGCGTATGACCGTATTGAGTGGGACTGCATCCGCTTGGTTTTGGAAAGAATGGGCTTCTACCAAACCTGGATCCAGTGGATAATGCTATGCATAACTACAGTCTCCTACTCTTACCTCCTAAACGGATCTGCACAAGGAAATGTTGAACCACAAAGAGGAATTAGACAGGGAGACCCACTCTCACCCTACATCTTCATCCTTTGCAGTGAGATCTTATCCGGATTATGTAATAAGGCTCAACAAGAGAAACACCTACCTGGAATCAGAGTGTAAAAAAAGAGCCCGCGAGTTAACCATCTCCTGTTTGCAGATGACACCATGTTCTTCTGCAAATCAGACAAACAAAGTTGCAGTGAGTTAATGGCCATCCTTCAGAAATATCAACGAGCCTCTAGACAAAAGATAAACAAACTGAAATATGTTGTTACCTTTTCCGCAAAGACGTGTGAGCACACACAAGAGGCGGCTATGCAATTACTTGGAGTGAGACAAGTAGGTGGACTTGGTAAGTATCTGGGCCTCCCGGAGTTATTTGGTCAAAAAAAACGAGATATGTTCAACTCCATCGTGGATATGATTAAGCAACGATCAAGAAGTTGGTCTAATCGGTCACTCTCCTCTACTAGGAAGACTACCATGCTCAAGTCAGTTCTTGCTTCAATGCCTACCTACACTATGTCGTGTTTTAAGCTACGTGGATCCCTGTGTAAAGGTATCCAATCTTCCCTCACCCGTTTCTGGTGGGATGAATCTGAGGAAAAACGAAAAATGTGCTGGTTATCTTGGTCAAAGATGACAAATCTTAAAAAGATTGGTGGCCTAGGTTTCCGAGACATACCTGATTTCAATGATGCACCCTTAGCTAAGGTAAGCTAGTGAATCTTAACTCAACCAGAAAGCCTCCTAGCTTTCTTTCTTATTGATGGGCAAGTACTGTGGTGATGCTTCTTTCTTAGACTGTGAGGTGCCTGCCTCAGCCTCCCATGGATGGTGAGGAATTTGTATTGGCAGAGACTTGATCAAATCTCAACTAGAGAAAGCAATAGGGTCCGAGACCTCAACCCGTATATGGTATGATCCATGGCTATCTCTATCATCACCCACATGCCGATGGGTCCTCCGCCTGAGAATTCCCAGTACTCCACTGTGGCAGACCTCATATGCTCATCCACCATGACTTGGAATCCAGAGAGATTAGAATCAATGCTTCCTGAATACAAAGATGACATTATGGCCATTAGACCCAGTAAACATGGAGCAGAAAATCGATACATATGGCTACTTACAAAATCTGGAGACTATACAGCTAAGTCAGGCTATCACACTTTATCTTTGAAACAAGATCAACAAGCACAACAGGAGAATATGTACCAGGATTTTAACTGGGAGAAAGAGATTTGGACTTTACTTTGCTTACCAAAAATCAGATTCTTCCTTTGGAAGTTACTGAGGAATGCGCTTCCAACGGGTGAGAATTTAGTAAGTCGCGGTATTAACCAAGCTGCCACTTCCCTTTCTGTGGCCACAAGGAGACTTGTCTCCACTTGTTTTTTCACTGTCCTTTTGCCAGGGATGTTTGGATGCGACACCAACAAAAACCCCCTCGACCCATCGATGATCAAGAGTTTGGACATGGGACTCAAGACAGCCCAACTTCTGGTCTGCCTCCCACCGACTGGAATCGCAATAGGGGCTCTTGGGGCTTGGATTCTGTGGTCCATTTGGACATGCCGTAATAAGCTAATTTTCGAACAAAGATCTATTTCCCCGAAAAAGGCAATGACTCAAGCAATTACACAAACCCGAGAATGGTACTTAAGCCAAACCCTAGAAAATCCTATGACCCATACCTGTGCTAACCGACAGCGTCTCGAAGAAACCCCAGATCTGATTCGCTGCTTCACTGATGCGGCTTGGAGGGAGGAATCCCAAGATGCGGGTTTTGGCTGGATCTTCAAAGGCTTTCCTCTACACTCTTAACAAACAGGCAGTGCAAGCTCTCACCATATCCGATCGCCACTTATGGCGGAAGCGGTAGCAGTGTATTTGGCTTTACAACACGCCTCTGAGCTTGGCTGTCTAATTTACTTTCAATTAATGGTTTACATCTATCTATCCCATATTAGAGAGGGGGAGGAGGGGTATTCATTCATTTGTAAATCAATATAGGATTTGAAAATTCTTATTGATTTTGAAACAACATGTTTTACCCATAGATTTTAATTATTTAATTCTTCACTTTCAAATCCACTCAAATTTATTTAAATTATAATGTTGATTTTGAAATTCAAAAACAAATAACTAAAGGAATAACATAGGATTTTACCTGATATTTATAATTATTAATTGAATAACACAAGATTTTGATAAGAAATTTGAAATCAATGATTAAATAACAAATAATTTTTTTTGGATTGGATATTTTTCATAAAATTTAAATCCATAATTGGATCACCCCCTCTAGACTCATTTTCTCATGTTTTTTACAATTAAAATCTATGATTGGATAAACAAAATTTGTTCACACAATACAAAACAATGATTAAATGACGATATCTTGTGTACGTGTCTGGAGATTCACACAGCTAATGATGTTTATGACTACAATGACATCTAACATAATGATATAACATGGGATTTTCGAGTTTATTTTTAACATAATAGACTATTAGAATTGTGATTCCGCAAAGGTGTTTGTTGCAACACCAAAAACTGCAATAATTAAGAGCGTCATGATCTCGTTCAAATAAATAGATACTTAGAAGTTCTAAAAATTATTTAGAATAATATGAATTTTTAAATTTACAATTACCATATTTTTAAGAGGTTTTTAGTTGCGTATCTTGTGGATGGTTTGAGGCTTCCACATGTGTTACTGGTAATCAATCTCACATATCCAACAACCGCTAACACGATAGCCTAACATGGCATCTTTGGGTTCGCTTTAGACCTTCTTTACCGGCAGGTTCATAGGAGAGTTCTTAGCATTTTGGGGCAAAAAATAAATCAGAACAAAAGAAAAAAATCTAAGAGAGCCCCTTATATAAGAGACTGAAACTTGGTTTAAAGGACGCTACGTGTCGGTATTTTGTTGGGCGGGAGAAAAATACAAAAGGGGAAAAAAAAATTGGGAAGCTCGATTTTTTTTTTTCTTCTCTCTCTCTCTTTCTCTCGCGATTGAATTCCCGAAACGACAAAGGCATTTGGAATCAGAGGAAGGGTTTGTAATCGAAGGATCTAGAATCAGAGGAAGGGTTGAGTAGCGAAGGCGATTGACTCGGCGGAGGCCAATCGCGATAGACAGAATCGAGTCCGAGATTTGGAGATGGATGCGATTGAATCAATTTGAAACACAAGGTAAGTTTCTCAGTACAATAGTATGAAATCGCAAATTGTTTTATGATTAGGGTTCTTTGTTGAGACTATGTACAATATAATATAACTGTAAGCTGCTGCTTCGTAATCTCTTGTCCGTATAGAAACCTTGCCATCGTGTTGTTGTTACTGTTTATTTCGGTCGGAAAAAATTTCTCTTTGTCGTCGTTTGATTCGGGTTCATCTGCTTTGTGGTGGTGTCCAAGCGAAGAAAGAGATGTTGGGAGCTGGATTTCAGTTGACTCAGCAGATACTGAGAGCTCAGAGCGACCTTTCCAATGGCTGCAGATTGATTCACACTAAGGAACGAGATAACGGGTCTGCATTGCATAAATCCAATGTCCCCGAGGCGTCCTCAAGTAATGTCGAACGGTTTTTTGAAGTCGGTCACACCATCTGTGCCTGCTCACTATTTCTCTAAGGTACTACTACATCATGTCAAGCAAGTCAAAACCTTTTCTTTGTAATCAGTAGCTTGTTCATCTGAATGATATGAAATTTTTTATGAGCAGACAACAGTAAAGGAAAGAAGAGGTAGTGATGTTGAGTTGCAGGTTCCTTACTTTGTTCTTGGGGTTAGGAATAACGATTTGGGGTTTTCTTTTATTGGTTTTAGGTTATTTGCACAAATCTAGCTCACTCTTCTTTGTTTAATCGATGTAGTTATGACTGTTAAGGATATGATTATGTGTGTGGGATTTTGTTGCAGCTTGGTTCTATTGCTATTGGAGTAAAGACTAAAGAAGGAGTTGTGCTTGCTGTCGAGAAGCGTATCACTTCTACATTGCTGGTTTAGTTTCTAACATTGAATTCTCTGTTTTTCGATTTGTTGAATAACTTCCAATGGAATTTGAAAAAGTGGTGAAGTATTAGCGTTGTGTGTTCTTTGTTAAAATGCTTTTTCTTTTACTAGGAACCGAGCAGTGTGGAGAAGATTATGGAAATTGATGACCATATTGGTTCTCTTAATACTTTTTTAAAAGGTCCATTTTCTGCTGCTTTTAATCATTCTTGTAGTATTGTTTTGCAGGATGAAAGGAGACCCATTTGAGAACCATGACTTCACAGAGCAAGCCTCAGGAAAATAACAACTTCCAATGATGTAGAGGTCTACATCAAGACCGCAGATCGGCCAGGTTGGTGGAAAATGGAAACCACAAACCGGTGTTATATGTCAATAAAGACTCTGATGTGTGTTTTATATGTACTGTCAGAAAATTTGGAACACGACGATGGTGAACAAACCTGGAAACTGCAGAGAGAGTATGATGGAGAGTAAGAAAGAAGAAGGTGAAGAAGAAGAAGAAGCAATCAGATTGAGAGTGAAGAAAGCGGTTTTGTTTCCGCAAGAAGCAGAGAAAGGACTATGGCCGGAGAACTACAATATCTCGGATCATGCTTGCCTGACCGTACAATTCTCTCCGGTCAAAATGCTATGTAGCTAAATTTTGTTGATTACCGGCTCTTTGTGAAAAACATGTAAAGAAGCAATGAGATTGAGAATTGCAGAGAGAGAGAAGTTTACAAACCTAAAACTTTTGTAATTTTGTATAGTTTTTCTTTTTGTAATTGCATCATTTTGTATGATATAAAGGTTTAATTTGTAGCAAATCAGTATTAAAATTAATCATTTTTTCCATTTATGAATTTCACTTCTATTGTAATATGTATCAATGTTTTTATTATATTTTGTATATTTGAAAATTAATTAAAATGCAATATTTTCTAATTTTATAAAATCTTAAATGTTTACACATTTATACCACTTCTATTCTAAAAAATTAAAAAAAAAAATTTTTTTTTTTAAAATATTTTAAAAAATAAGAGACCCAAAATTAGAAGTTATCAATGGAAGAGAAAATTTTATCTAAGAGATTATGAGTTCTTATATTCAAAACTATACACAATTAATTCATATAATAATCAAACAGTGTTTAAGAGACTGAAATTATCATACTACTGATAATCTTGCTCTTAGGCCAATATAATAGCTTATCTTCACTATTTGGTTAAGGTAACAACAATAAACCGAGTAAAACTAGTTTGTGTGGTTATTTAGTTGAATATTATTATTCTGTAGAAATATAGGTTTCGAGCAATGCATTCATTAGAATGATATAGGTTGAGAAATATTTTTTTCGAGGACATTTAAAACGTAATCATAGACTAGATTATACGTGGTGCGATGTGATTTTTCATAGAAAAAAAAAAAGTAAATTTGTATTTATTAGTGGTGAATGGTGGTGATTGGTGTATCGTACTTTGTAGATTTGGTTCAAACAAATTCAAATCATATATATAAAAAAGTAGAGTTTCAGTCTCTCCTTATTGGTCCACTTGACAATTTCAATTTTAACAAAAAAAAAATTATATTAAAACACAAATTTAAAACAATTAATTTTCACATTTAACTCACATAATATAAAACTGAAATCTTTGTAGCTTCTCCCTATAAATTATGCATTAACTTTATTTCTCCACTAAGTTGTACTCCCTCCGTTTCAAAATATAAGATGTTTTAGAGAAGTTTGTTGTTTCATAATATAAGATGTTTTCAAATTTCAATGCAACTTTTAGATTAGTTTAGTATTTTATATTATGCAATATTGTTTTTGATTGGTTGAACTTATTAAAAGTAAAGTCTTCTTATTCTGCGTGCTTTGCTTAAAACATCCTATATTTTGAAACGGAGGGAGTATTAATCAATTGTATTAAAACAAAACAATAAATTAGAATTGTAACTCTTATTTTTCTAAATGTAATTTTTCATCATTTCTCTTCCTATAAATACTCATTATTTTATTCTCTTAGTCTATCACTCTTTCATTCTCTCATCTTCTTCCACTACTCTCAAATCTCTTTTTTGTTTTGTTTTGTTTTGTATTTTTGTTGTTATTGTTGTTGTATGGGTTATAAAAAATCAAATCAAATATCATTGTAAAAGCTTAGTTTTAGAGTTTGTATGATATGTATATTTTATATATTTATTTTAATCTTTTAAAATGTTCATCTCCATTTTTTTTGTATTTTTTTTGTTATTGTTGTTGTATGGGTTATAAAAAATCAAATCAAATATCATTGTAAAAGCTTAGTTTTAGAGTTTGTATGATATGTATATTTTATATATTTATTTTAATCTTTTAAAATGTTCATCTCCATTTTTTTTGTATTTTTTTTGTTATTGTTGTTGTATGGGTTATAAAAAATCAAATCAAATATCATTGTAAAAGCTTAGTTTTAGAGTTTGTATGATATGTATATCTTATATATTTATTTTAATCTTTTAAAATGTTTATCTCCATTTTCTATTTTATATTAACATCTTATAAGTCATTATGTTCATGCTTCCTTACAATATTCACCACACAATAAGATCATAAAGTTGAAATGATCCATATGTAATTATCTATTATGTCTCTGGTTATCTCACATATTCATGTATCATTTTAAATAATTTATAAAGATCAATATAATATTTAAAGATCAATATAATTATCAATTTATCCATTTATAAAGACTATTTTGTTTTGTGATCCAATTGTAAATCTGCAGAGATCAATATATTTTTTTTTTTTATGATTTGAGGTTTTTGAAAACAAAAAGAACATAATTAAACAATTGGTTTTTTGTGTCTTTAATCAAAATAAAAATTATCCAAAAAACAAAACATATTCAACTGGAACTTAAATATAAAAATAAAATATAATTTTAAAAATATCATTTCACTAAATTCTCTAAAGATGAAACCATTAGTATGAAATCTAGCACTATAAATTAAATTGATGAGAGAAAACCAAAAAAATATAAGTTATCCTTGGGATTTTAAAAATTATTGAGATTGAAGAATTCATATAATTTTATAAGAAAACTAATTTAGTTTGTCACTTAAAAAGTAATATTTTTTATTTTGAAATATTATGTGTAAGTGTTGAGTTTATATCAACAAACAACCAAATCATGTGAATTTTGATTCAGCCACTTGGTATTCCTTTTATTTTAGGTTATAAAAAATTAAAATATTTATTTATAATTAAAGACATGTAACTCCATTTAACTCAAATGTAACTCCTATCCAATAATTGTACATTAATTCATTCCTCCTACTAACTTATTATCTTTCAAGAGAAATTATTTTTGGTTAAATTTTAATATTTTTTATTTATTTTGGTTGGCTAAACTTATATTCATATTTTGGTTGGCTAAATTAATATATTTCTCATGTAAAATTATTGTTTATAATATATTTCTCATTTCAAAGTTTAAAGCAATATATCATATATATAAAAGTAAGGTTTTGGTCTCTCCTTATTGGTTGATTTTCATTTAATGTTTTCTAATTTTTTTTTATTTTTTTATTTGCTTTCTAATTGCTTTAAACAATATTTAAGATCCAATAAACACAATACATTTAACTCACACATTAAAATAAAATTATAACTGAAAATAAAATAAATTATGCATTAATCATATTCTACCACTCAATTTTATTCAAACACAATAAATTACTATTGTAACTCCATAGTTCTAAATGTAACTTCCATCATTTCTTATCATATAAATAAGCATTCTCTCAATCTATCATTCTCTCATATTGACATTCTTTTACTATCTCATTTTCACATTCTCTCATTCTCTTCTACAATACCTCAAATCATTTTTCATTTTTTTTTGTTATTTTTGATTTCTTATTTTTGTTGTATGGGTTGTAAAAAAAAATGAAATATCATTGTAAATTGTTAATGCTAAATTTTAATTTTAGAGACTACATGATATATATTTTACATTGTTCTTATTTTAAAAGATTTATCTCCTTTATCTAATTTGGATTATTATCTTATAAGTAATCATTCTCTCTTCCTCTCCCACCAATATCAAATGTTGTTATATCTCATATGTGTTGTAAGAGTTTGATTCTATATTTTAATTTAGAAAGTATTATATATATATAGATATTACATTGTTCTATTTTTTAAAGATTCATCTCCATTATCTAATTTGGATTACCATCTTATAATAAACATTCTCTTTTCCTCTCCTACCAATATCAAATGTTGTTATATCTCATATGTGTTGTAACTTGTAAGAGTTTGATTCTATATTTTAATGTAGAAAGTATTATATATATTTAACATTGTTTTCAATTTTTATTTTATTTATATAAAAAATATTTCTTTTATATTTCTTGCCTTTCTAATCTATTCATATTTATTTTTTAAATTTGCATAGTTAAATTTAAATTCACATATGTTGGTTTTAACAAAACAATCAACTTTATTTGAGAATTAGATGTTCCTATTCATTTTTAAACGATCAATGTGTAACATATAAGCATTTTGTCTTGCAATCACAAGTTCCATTTCCATTGCTTAACTCCATGGTTAAACTATAATATATGTTGTCCTATTTGTAGGAATAACAACATACTTATTTAATTTATTTAAAAGAGCCGATGATTAAACGAAATAAACATTTCTCCAAATTTTATAATTCAATCAGTGAGTGTACTTATTACTTTGAAAAACTTTTACATTGAAGTTCATAAAATCATATAAGAAAACTAAAATACTATATCACTTCAAATTTGGAAGGAAACACTTGGTATTCCTTTTAAAAAAAGTCAAGACACATATAAAAATTTATTAATATTTAACTCACTTTAAAGACATTAAAGGTCATTTAACTCAAAAAATAACTTCTATCCAATATTTGCATACATTCCTCCCAGAAATAAAAAAATATATATATATATGTTCAAGATTGTATTTAAATATTACATAATTTTTTAGTTAGCTAAATTTATAGTCACATATATACAATATATATACATAAGAATTTATATTACTTATTAACACCATAATTCGACCCATTATTTGCTTAACTCAATATTGGTTTCAAAGCCAACTAAAGAAAAACAGAAACGATCTTATTGATATTAGACCAAAACATGGGCATACAAACATAATCACTTACACGGAAGATATTTTTAAAAAATAACTTATTATTGCAACATCAACGTATGAAGGGTTTACATAAGCAATTAATTAGAAAATCTATAATACAATAAATGTATTGGAAACAATATCAGTCAATGATAAGATTGGATCCTCAAAAGCAAGAAACAATATCTTCATAATTCATAAAAACTAAATGCCACAATTATACACATCTGAACGAAATGGTATAAACATATAGTGTATAAATAAAAGTGACGGCAAAGCCCGTATATGCCTAATTAAAACGAAATAATACAAAAGAGAAAACGAAAAAGACCAAAAAAAACAAGAAAGTACCAACTACACTACAACCCACGCGTTGCGTGGGGAAGCACCTAGTCTAATATGAATCGAAAGAGAACGTAAACTGTAAAGAGATAAATCCGGTAAATAAATTTAGAACTCGAAACGTAGAAGTCAGTTCATACTTCTTCACACGTAGGGTTAGTTTTTACATTTGAAATCCAAAAACCTAAAATAAAATGCAATGCAATGCAGAATGCACCAAACTTTCTAATAGGAAGTCCCGAACCGGGTTATACCGGACTAATCAGATTTAACCGGTACTGGTTTTTATATATTTCTTCCCTAGTAAAAAAATATTCCTTACTCTCTCTTCTCTTCTCTCTGCCTTTCTCTTTCACAGTCAGAGCTCTTGAACGGAGAATCTCTGTCGACTGTCGCCGCCGTCAACTATTTGTAAAGAAGAAATATTCATCTGTTTTCGATTCAAAGAGTGAAGAGCTTTTGATTCCGAAATCGATTTCCTTTACAAGCTAGGCACGGCGCTTGATCTCGTTATCTCTCAGGTAGGATCGAACTGTTTAACACCTTGCTTTACCAAAAATTTTCTGGATATACTTGCTTTGGAGTATTTTAAGAGTTCTCACGCTTCTGGGTATTGTTAATATCGGAGTTTTGTTTCTTTGTGTTCTGAATCTGTTGATTGAATTCGTTTGATCCAATCGATGTTTGTTTCGATATTCAAAAGCATGCAAATTGATTGATTGTTTTGTTCGTCTTGTGCTGATTCTGTTTTGGTATTGTGTTTCAAGTGTTAGTTGTTTTTTTGTATTCTTCTATTTGAGGGATATTTTAACTAACTCCATGGGTTTGTGTGAAGCAGCCAAAACTATTTATATTGGTGACGTCAGTTTCTTGATAAAAGAATTCGAATTCTTCACCTAATACTGATATAGAACTTAGTACTGATATTTTCAACATATTGTAACTTGTAGGATTGGTAATAAATAAAGGGCAAGTTTTATTATCTGTTGTTAAATTTTAGTTGTTCCAAGAGCATCATCTATCTTGGTTTGGCGTTACATGTGGATACTTTTGGATGATACTTGTGCAGAACTAATTTTAGGTTGCATTGTGTGCTGTTGATGTAGCTTTGTCTTTTATCCTTTTACTGATAATGGCTTTTGAATGTTTTGCATTCCCTTAGAGATAGCTGAGGATACTAGAAGGTGGAATCTCAAATGGCTGAACTTGCGGGTCAAATAAAACGTATGAACGGTGGAATTAACCAACTGCTCGAGCAAATATTCGGGTTTTCAAGAAGATGTTTGTTTCGTGTCATATCTATGGGTCCTATACCTAACCATCTCGCCTTTATCATGGATGGGAATCGTAGATATGCAAAGAAGTGTGGTCTTGAAGAAGGGTCTGGTCATAAAGCTGGGTTTTCTGCGCTTATGTTGATGCTACAATACTGCTACGAGCTTGGTATTAAGTATGTAACGATATACGCATTTAGCATTGATAATTTTAGAAGACAACCTGAGGAGGTACAGTGTCTAATGGATTTGATGCTGGAAAAGATTAAGTCTTTGCTTGAGAAAGAGAGTATCGTGCATCAGTATGGGATTCGGGTGTATTTTATTGGTAACTTGGCGCTTCTAAATGACCAAGTGAGAGATGCTGCAGAAGAAGTCATGAAGGCCACAGCTAAGAATAGTCGGGTAGTGCTTCTTATCTGCATTGCCTATAACTCGACAGATGAGATCTTACAAGCTGTCAAGAAATCTTGTATTAACAAGTTAGATAATATTGAAGCGTCTGGTAGTTATAAACATGAGGATAGTGATATAGAAGCAAAGGATATGGAGAACCAAGAGAAGAAGATACAGTTGGTGGATATTGAGGAGAATATGCAGATGAGTGTGGCGCCGAATCCTGATATACTCATCAGGAGTTCAGGAGAGACGAGGTTGAGCAATTTTCTCTTATGGCAAACAGGTAATTCCCAGCTCTGTTCTCCGGCTGCTCTGTGGCCTGAGATCGGTCTGAGGCATTTGGTCTGGGCTATATTGAACTTCCAGAGAAGCCACTCATACTTAGAGAAGAGAAAGAAACAATTGTGATTTGTCATGAAGGATATACAAAAGCTCTCTTCTCTATTTGGCTTCGTACTCTGGTGTGATGCTTTTGTGGTATACTATCAAAAGGAAACTTGGGATTACAAAGAACAACAAACAATGTATTTTACACACAAACTCATTCGAGATTTTGTTTATGAACCATTAACGAGAAAGTCCCACCCACCTAATGACATCTTACTTCCTGGTTTTATTCTTAATCTCTTTAAGTTTTGTTATGTACATAGACTCTTTTCTATCCTGCAAAAAAAAAAGATTATAGATAACCACTTCTGTCTACAAATCCAGTCATGTACATACATAAAACTCAGTTCATAACTATATTACACTTCTTCATTTGCGCTCCCACAAGCTTGGAACCGTTACTATTACGATATAAGGCCTCATCATCAAGAACCTACCAAACATTCCTTTTGATCTGTGATTGGATCCTTTGAAACCCCAAAGAACACAACCAAATCGTTTTGAAACAAAGAACCTTGACTAAAGACAATGTTCCCTCACAAAACACTATTTTAACTGTGTGCCGCAACAAGCTTGTTGTAGTGATGAAACAATTTGACTGCTGTTTTTCAAAACCAAAATAAGATCTGAAGCAATAAATTTAGATCTTTACCGGTTCAGCCTTGATTGCAATATGAAATTTCGGTTTAGCTATAATAAAACCCGAAAAACCGGGATTGATACTTAAACCGTACCGGGTTTGAACTCTGGTTCGGTAGGTTAGAGTAGTACACACTCGTGACTTAAACTCGCAATTGAAACCTAAAACGTCGCGACTCTCTCTGCTCTCCGCAAAAAAATGGTTCTACTTTTGGCTTAAAAGAGCCATGTTTTTGAGTCTTTGCCATGGCGGGTTTCATTAGGCGCAAAGGAAACTTATTATTTCGGTCTCAAAACTTAACTGCGGTCTACTCCAAGGTGGGTAACTTTCTCCTCTTCGGATTCTCTCGTTTAGTTGATTTAATCTCTTTGCGGCAATTGGTCGAACACTTCATCTGCGGGTTTCTTCTCGTCTCTAGTTGCAGAGAAGTAACTGCACGCTTGCTGAGGGAGTCATGGAGAAGTGTTCTACCATCCGTCCAGTTATTGATGAAGATATAAATTCAGGTGCTTTTGTGTTTTTGTTGGTACTTGTAAGCTGGATTGGACGTAACTACAAGTTCAAAGTTAAAGGTTGTTCCTTTTTTGTTTTTTTTCTTTCTTTATGGATTGATTTTGACAGTTGATACATCGAAGTGGAAGAAGGTACGAGCAAGTGATGCTGGAATTAGAAATTCAATGATCCCAGAATCCTCTATGAATGTCTTGAGACTCCTTAGACGTCAAGGTTTGTATTTTGTATGTTTTAGGATTTAGGTTTACTGTTAGCATTGATGTGGAAGAGTAAGAAGAAGCTGAACTGTTTGATCATTGCCTTAGGTTTCGATGCATACCTTGTGGGTGGATGTGTAAGGGATTTGATACTACATAGAGTGCCAAAAGACTATGATGTGATCACTACAGCTAATCTTAAGCAGGTTTAGTGCATTTATTTTCTGATTATGTTACATTGTTTAGGACTTTATGTATTATGGCTTCACGTATCTCGTTTGTTTTGTAGATCCGACGGCTGTTTCATCGTGCTCAGGTTATTGGGAAACGGTTCCCTATTTGTCATGTGTGGATGAGAGGTTCAATAATTGAGGTCAGTTTTATGGCCATATAATTTTATGCTTTTCGCAGTTTTCTTTGTGTATTACTTGACACTTCTCTTATAGGTATCCAGTTTTGATACCGTGGCACACAGTGACAGTGAGCCTGAAAATGATTTGGAGAAGCCTTTTCCACTAGCTATCGAGGCAGACAAGAATAAAAGCCTCTTCAAATTGTATTCTGGTTGCGATGTAAAAGACTTCAATCGTTGGAGGAATAGCTTGCAGCGCGATTTCACAATTAACAGGTGTAGTTTCTGAAATACTTGTATGTGCGGAAACGGACTGTTGTATATTTGGCTGAATCATACACTCCCAACTT
The DNA here is from genome assembly GCF_000633955.1 of Camelina sativa. Taxonomy (NCBI): domain Eukaryota; kingdom Viridiplantae; phylum Streptophyta; class Magnoliopsida; order Brassicales; family Brassicaceae; genus Camelina; species Camelina sativa. The sequence goes on from NC_025699.1 coordinate 26,264,585, forward strand.
ATTTGTGGTATTTAAATCTTGGTGCAGTTTATTCTATGATCCCTTTGAACTTAAAATTTATGACTACACCAACGGAATGGAAGACTTGACGGATCTTAAGGTGACTAACTCAGCTTACTTTTCCTGGATACATCTATTTGTTTTTTCTTATGTTATTAATCATTGTTTGCTATTGCAAATGCAGCTTCGTACACTTATCCCTGCAAATTTTTCATTCAAGGAAGATTGTGGTATGCCCTTACATATTGTACTCACGGCCTTGTATCTAGACAGTTATGTAGTTTAAAGTCCTAACCATTGTGTCATGGTTTTATTTCCAAATACAGCTAGAATTCTTAGGGGGTTAAGAATTGCAGCACGATTGGGTCTATCATTATCAAATGATGTTGAGACTGCAATACCTGAATTTGTATCTTCCGTTGCGAATTTGGACCAGGTACTTTGACTGCTTGAACTGTGATATACTTGGAATCACTTCCTTTTTGTTAAATGAAATATGTTCATGGTCTCAGCTATTAAAATCCTCCTCTGTCTTTGCTCAGTTTAGATTAATCATGGAAATGAATTATATGCTTGCGTATGGAGCTGCTGCTCCTTCCATCCTTCTTCTCATGAAGTTCAAACTACTTCACGTGTTACTTCCTTTTCAGGTATGTCATTTGTCAATCTTCAACTATCTCTCTCTCTCTCTCTGTCTCTTCATTTTAACACTTTTAACTTGGATAAATTTGGATTTCAGGCAGCTTACCTGGAACAAGCTAGTGAAACATCTCTATCGAGTTCCTTGCTAGCGGTACGTGATATCTTCATGCAGAAGCATTTTATAGTGAATCCATTTTGATATTTCTGAGTTTTGTTTATGGTTTATGTAGAGGTTATTCTCCAATATGGACAAACTGATTTCCTGCGATCAACCTGCAGATTCCAAACTATGGTGCGTCATATCTGTATATCAATGGGAATATGAATCTTCTCGTCGATGAGCTCTGGTTAATGTCTTGATTTGTTTTACACAGGATTGCAGTGTTAGCTTTTCACATTGCACTAGTGCGTAACCCCCAGGAGGCTATTGTGGTGCGCGCTTTCGCTGCTTTGCTCTACCATAGAGACTGGAGCAAAGCTGTTGAATTTGCTAGAGAAGATGAAACTTCAGTAGTCGGATACACTCCTGAGGTATATAAATCTTTGAGAAGGAGATCTGATGAAGATCTTGTTGAAGCCGTTTCAGAATTCACATGTCTATTAAAAGATACTCAGTACGTTCTGACTGGTATAGAGGCTCTCCGCGAATCCCTATACCTATACCCGGATTTCAAATTCTCTGGTCTGGTTAGTACAAAGTGCATATTTACTTCTCAGTATGAGTACACAGATTCATTGTGTTAAGACATATATTCTTTATTCAAGTATGCTAATCTATGTTTGAATCAAACCAGCTAATAATGGTTATAATTGATGGATGTGGTTTTTCAGGTGTTCATACCGAAGAGAAAGGGGAGAGATGTAGCAGAAGGGTTTGCGAGATTGAGTGATGTCAAATCATACGAAAGCAAAAAGGAGGGATTCTCTATTGACTATCTCTCACTTGGGAAGGGAAATCCATGCGAAGTAAGATTTGTTCTTGGCAAAATCATTCTGGACACCATCACAGAAGGTATCGTCATGGAACCTCTAAACTCAGTCAAGGAGCAAAGCACCAGTGAGCAAATTGTTCCAGCGGCTTGCTTGGAGAAGAAGGATGAGTTGGTAGTTTCTAAATCCTCCAAGGAGGATAACAACAATCAAGCTCCAGTCCATGGCTCAAATGCATCATCTGTTTTAAAAATTTTGAAGAAGACGAGAGAAGACAGTGAGAACAAGAATGATCAAGAGACCGAGGTATGTCCAAGAACCCTTACTGGTCCAGCAAAGAATCAAGATCAGTCTGTAGTTCAAAAGCTGAAAAGACGGCGTAGCAAAGAAGCACCGGTCTCTGAGCCGCCTAAGCAAAAGACTTCAAAGAGGTCGAGATCAGATGACCAAGAGGCGTTTGGAAGTCTCTCTGTTTCAGCAGCAGAAAATCAGCATCAGAGTAATAAGCATGGCAAAAATGCACCGATCTGTGAGCCGCCTAAGCCAAAGACTTCAAAGAACCGTTCAAAGGAAACACAAAAAGTAAAACACAACGACTTGCCTGTGAAGGAGCTTCAAGAAGCAAACAGCAGCTTTGTTTCTGACAAATCTATGAGCGATCTTCTAAAAGTTCTTGAGAAATCAAGTCAGCACGCGTCTAGCAAAGAGGAGAGCGACTCCTTATCATCAGAGAAGACAAAGAGACCAAAAAGTCTCTCAAGTCTGTTCAGGTGAAATTGGTAACCCTACTCGTGTTTGGGGGCCTGAAGTCAAGCTGCACCTTCAGAACGAGTCAGAAGGTCTCTCGTCAGTCACGGTCTCACTTCACAATTTGTAGGTACGACATGTTGTTGTAACTTGAACCAATTTGTTTCTTTTCGTTTTTATTTGGTCACTGGTAGAGAGAAATTTTGGCCGTGAGTAATATAATAGTCGCAAATTAGATATTTATTCGTATCTTTGTTTCATTTAGATTTCAAATAATTTTCTTCCTTTCTATCAAATCAGATTCATGCACGATTCCATCGTTCTTGTTCTTTGGATCCTGTTTACTACACATTTGTTCAATTTCTTTATACTTAAATGAAAACGATTTATTGTTCTAGACGTTTACAAACTAAATATACCAAATCTGTGATTTTCTTAACATTTAATCCATAATTTGAAATGAAATTTTTTTATAGGAGTTAAGGAATAAAATGCCATTTTGAACATAATATAAAATATATCTCAATACTAAAAATTTATAGTGTAAAGGTTAAATTTCTAATAGACTCTAAAATATACAATCAATTTTTTTATTATTATTATTTTGTTCAACATCTTTGTGAATGTTATATTTGTATTTGTGTGAACGAGTAAATTAATTAGCGTCACAATTTCATATATAGAATAAAGGTTGTTTTTTTGTCAACAACGTACAAGATCAGCTCAAACGAGCCAATTGGAAATAAAATCGTTTACAAAAAAGTTTATATAATTAAGAATAGCTACAATATCCCAATTCGCTATTTGCAAGAGTTATGAAGAATAGATATTATAGAGATGATACAATATTAGATGCTTGTGCTCGGAAAAATCAATCCTATGGTTGGTCATCTATATTGATAGGGTTGGATCTTATTAAGAAAGGGTCACGGTACATAGTGGGAGATGGGAAGAACATACGACTTGGTATTGATAATATTTTCGATTCTGATCCTCCGAGACCAGTACAAACATTAAACCCTCACACTACGTTACTCCTTGAAAAGCTGATCTCAACTAGTGGCGATATTCAGACCTGGAACAAAGAAAAACTAAAGATTTTCATTCTAGAAATAGAGCATAATTCGATCCAAAACATTCATCTATCTCTGGCTAAAGACATGGATGAACTTATATGGAACTACTCAAGATCGGGTCAATATACTGTCAAAACGGGATATTGGTTTCTCACTCATTACCCTTTTGATCCTGGAGACATACCTTTAACACCACATGGATCGGCAGAGCTCAAAAATAGAATCTGGAGATTGAAGATCCTACCAAAAATAAAACACTTCCTTTGGCGAATTATTACAAAAACTTTACCAGTAACCACAAGATTACGCAAGAAACGTATGAATATTGAATCAAAATGTCCAAGATGCAAACAGACAGACGAAACAGATCACCATGCCTTATTCTCATGTCCTTTCGCAGCTATGACATGGCGGATGTCAAGTACAACACTTTTGAATATCAACCAACTACCGGCTTCCGTTGAGGAGATGATATCTAACATCATATCACTATCAGCTAAGACAACAAACTCGTTTGATTCCCTACTACCTTTTTTCCTTCTGTGGCGAATCTGGAAGGCACGGAATAACATCGTCTTTAATAACTACCGCGAAAGTGTAACCAAAACTGTTCTTATGGCCAAATCGGAAACGAAAGAATGGATTAAAACTATACAACCTAAGGAGTCAGCACACAACGCCGGTCACAACATACAACTTTGGAAGCCATCAACCTATCCGTTTATAAAATGCAATTTTGATGCAGGGTATAATGATCAGGCGAAACAGGGTACATGTGGATGGATTTTCAGGAATCATCAAGGAGAATCGTTGATGTGGGGTGCATCAAAAATATATGCAGGATCAGCTTTGGAGGCTGAAACAAAAGGTCTCCTTATATCTTTGCAACAAGCTTGGGTCAGAGATTATCATTCAATAATCTTTGAAGGAGACTGTGAAGTATTGATTAACATGGTGCATAAACGACAGCCAAATGGTTCTTTACGAAATTTATTGAAAGATATTGACCTGTGGGCATCACGTTGGAACAATATTTCTTTTAACTTTGTCAAGAGAGAATGTAATAATGTGGCTCATGTATTGGCTAAGAATGGTTGTATTGACAATAATTTTTACGTTAATTCTGTAGTAAAACCAGTTTGGCTCTTAGAAGCTCTATGTAAAGACAATTGTTAAATTAATAAAGTTAATCTTTGTGGAAAAAAAAAATTAAGAATAGCTACAATATATATATATATATATATATATATATATATATATATATATNATAACTACCGCGAAAGTGTAACCAAAACTGTTCTTATGGCCAAATCGGAAACGAAAGAATGGATTAAAACTATACAACCTAAGGAGTCAGCACACAACGCCGGTCACAACATACAACTTTGGAAGCCATCAACCTATCCGTTTATAAAATGCAATTTTGATGCAGGGTATAATGATCAGGCGAAACAGGGTACATGTGGATGGATTTTCAGGAATCATCAAGGAGAATCGTTGATGTGGGGTGCATCAAAAATATATGCAGGATCAGCTTTGGAGGCTGAAACAAAAGGTCTCCTTATATCTTTGCAACAAGCTTGGGTCAGAGATTATCATTCAATAATCTTTGAAGGAGACTGTGAAGTATTGATTAACATGGTACATAAACGACAGCCAAATGGTTCTTTACGAAATTTATTGAAAGATATTGACCTGTGGGCATCACGTTTGAACAATATTTCTTTTAACTTTGTCAAGAGAGAATGTAATAATGTGGCTTATGTATTGGCTAAGAATGGTTGTATTGACAATAATTTTTACGTTAATTCAGTAGTAAAACCAGTTTGGCTCTTAGAAGCTCTATGTAAAGACAATTGTTAAATTAATAAAGTTAATCTTTGTGGAAAAAAAAGAAATAATAATTATAAATTTTAAATACAATATTATTTTCCTACTAAAAAGTATTATTTATTTATAAACAAATGACTATTGAAATTTTTAAATTTTTTTAATGATCACTTCTTGAAGTTTATAAAAATTTAATATTAATTAACTAAAAGTGGTAAAACATCAATCTTTGTGGAATAAAAAAAAATCATAAAACATCAATCTTTGAAGGACACAGGGAGTATAATATTCATATTATGGATATATTAAAAATATAACAACTGATATTATTCATATAGGTGAGAATGGTTATGGAATTTGTATGATGATACTCCCTCTGTATCATTTCAAGTGATGTTTTAGAGTTTTTTTTTTTTTTTTT
>NC_025699.1:26270386-26275229 GCF_000633955.1 Camelina sativa
ATATATATATATATATATATATATATATATATATATATATTTACCCAAGCATGTTAACGAGATCCTATATGACAACCATTAACAAGAGTTCAATATTCCTAAATTATGTGTTATAATGAATGATGTTTGCGTTGATGAAAGAGATATTCATAGCCAGTAATTAAAAGTGAGTGAAATCTGTTGAAAACCCTCAAATCTTAATCTTCGTCGATTTTGTGGTAACATCGAATTAAACGGTGATAAAGAAAACATTATGATCATTAACTGTTTATCGATCTTGCACTGACTTATAAAATGCAATTAGGTAAGTTCGATAAACAACAATGATCAAGTAACATCATACATTTATTTCTTTGTCACAGTATAATTCTATGTTACCAAAAGATTAACGAAGATCAGATTTAAGGGCGTTCATGTGAATTCAGTATGATGGTTTAGTTGTCTAATGTTGTGTTCTAATAGTACAAGTTTGAATCCATACTGTGTACTTTATGAGTCTTCTTTTATTTTTCTTGACTCATATTTTCCTTTTATTTTGCTCACATTTTTCTTTTGTTTGGCTCACATTTTCTTTTTGTTCTTTGTTCTATAGACTTTTTTATATACATGTGTTTTAATTCGAGAAAATATGGTTTCCAAATGAATATTTTTTATATAGGCTAATTATATGAATAAGTCTCTTTGTATCAAATGTATACAATCTATAGGACACTTACAACAAGATATTAATTAGTAACTAAACAGCTAGCATAAATCAGAAGAAATATAGAACACTTACAACAAGAGATTTTGCAGAATCTCCCTCTACTAAAATCAATGTGCAGAGTCTGGATTTTTCCCCTCCAGCTTCTTTAGCATCATCTAATTTTTCGACGTAAACCATGCCAAGATTTGCTATTTCAGCATCTTTGTCATGCTTAGAAGTTTTTCATGGAAGCACTGCTTCGCCAGAAAAAGATTCTCATCTAGAAGAAACATAAAACAACAAAGGAATTAAACATTACGTACATCACTGACCTAACAAGGCAAATTAAACATGTGCATACATTTCTTTAGAATATAGGCTAATTATATGAATAAGTCTCTTTGTATCAAATGTAAGATTTCAATATGTTTAATCCAAACAATTTGAATTTCAATATCCAATTGTATTATATTCTCTAGATATTTTAACATACATCTTTCTAAATTTATAGAATTTTCTGTAATTCTTGATCTAAATGAAAATTTTAGAAATAATAATAATAATGTAATATTCTAACTTTAAATATAAAATTTTAATAAAGATACTAACAATTTTTTTATCATAACTAGACAACTTATACTGTGAATTTTTTGATTTAACAATTTTTTTAAATAGAACGAAATTTGATGGTGCCTTAGGCCATCATTAGTGGTGGTTGCTTCCCCCAAATTCCTTTAATAAAAAATACAAACAGGAGAGAGAAAGAGAAGAACCGTTGCTGAAGTTACCGGGGAAAGAATCGTTGCTCAATATTTTTCAACACATGTCAATTTCTTACTAGTCATATATTAAATATTAATTTTTTTCTTTGAGCAACGGTGACATGTTCTCTCCAGTAATGATGCTTTTAATAATACTACAAATTAAGAGGTTGTGTTAACATATCTATTATATTTTTCATCAGTCTTAAAAGCCTTCACCAATCGGGGCCATAGTATTAAGTTATTAACAATCATTCCATCATTAGTTGGATTTAGTTTTAGAGTAAATTGCAACACCATGTAATTGTAAGGGCATGTGATAGTTTTCACCATTACAAAAGTAAAAAAATAATGAAAAATAGGAGCGAGAAGTAGTGAAAAGTGAGAATCAATTGTCAAATGAAATTTTTTGAGAACTTCATGAGAGACTACACATACATGTGGCAACAGATAATTGATTTAAATTTTTATTTTTCTTAAAATTTAAATAAATAACTAAATTAATCAATTAACATTAAAATAATATATTTGAGAGACCGTGGAAATCTCTCCCCACTGCAAATGCTCTAATTATGCTTTTGAAACTTCACAATATAGCTCATGACAAAGATATTTCCCGAGGAAGTAGCTAAAGATAAACCAAAATAGAATTAACTTCTTCCAAAGATAATTGATGTTATTACAAAAGAACTATCTTCGCGGTTCAGAAACCATCTAAGGTTTATTCTATCTCAAAACTGTCCATGCTGGATGTCCAAATACAAAACCAAGAACAAAAATCCTTCTCGAACAATTTGTAGTATATGGAGTTCGGGCAACGCTGGTCACACTTATAACAAATCGGTCGAGTATGACTATTGTTGCCAAGAATTTTCATCGATTCAGAGCCAAAATAGAACGTGTAACCTGACTTGACGTAAATGGAAGATTCAAATATACACTCGAGGTGGACAGTGATGCAACATTTGTTGCATGAGTAGAACCATTCTCTTGGATTTACTTCTTTCTCGCATACTTCACACCAATATGCTTTCTCTGCATCTTCTCCGTAGCATAGTGAGAGAGGATGTGCATCATATTTGTAATTTAACTCATACGGAATTGTAGCGCATCGATAACACATAGCAAATGAACATGTAGTGCATTGTAGATAATACTCACTACGAACACTATCTTTGCAGCCAGGGCAATAAATGATACCTTTTCTTGAATATGATGTTGAGATGAATATAGGATGCTCATGATTTTTGTGGGTGAATAACTCAGGAACTAAAATGCAACGAACATCTAACTGAAAGTCATCATCGTCGCAATCAGTTTTTGATGAGCATTTGTACCTGAAACCAGTGGACTCACGGGCACAAGTCGAACAACTTGTGGAATTGTAATCGAATATGGGAGAAGGGTCTAGAACCAGAGGATGCTTATGCAATGCATGAGCCAATTTTCTAGGAAGACCAGCACATACCTCATGAAGAAAGAACTCACATTGTATACAATTGTAGAAATCATAAGAGTCTATACGAAGGATGCACGCTTGACATTGTTTCTTTGCGTCTCGAACACTATCATACTTCTCAAGCTTTAGATGATGTTCATGACAAAAGTACTTTATCATATTATCACCCACTTTCTTGAATGGCGCAATATCTTCACTTTCATCGGGTTCTTCTGGTTCCCATTCGAGTTCTCTCCCGTCCCAAACGTTCCTATGTGTTGCACATTTCGAATGGGCAACATAAGAACAACCTTCATGATCGCAAGAATACTGGCCATATTTGATGTCGACCATCTTGTAGCAAACTCGACAAGATGGAGTTGTGGGTGGAAGGAAAGGAGTGTGAGAGAGACGATGTGGGTGACGCGTGATTTTTATGACACGCGGTATGTCAATACAACTCTTATGAACCACATAGTTGCATTGGAAACAAGCATAACTTGGTTCCAACAAACTAACCAGCCCACAAGCTACACATGGAATTAAGAGGGGCCAAGGGAATAAAGAGAGTGAATGATGATGGCTTTTTGGTTTTGCGATAGTAAGAGTTGGAAAACCGTGGGAGCAAGAAAGATCCAAACAAAAGTTACATATAGAACAACAATAGAATTGTGATCCATCTCCCAAATCATCTCCACACCAATTACATTTCTTGAATATGTAACCATGTTCGGCTTTGTTAGATATGATCTCTATTTGAGTGGTGAGGGTGAGAGGATGTTAAAGGTGATAAGGGTGTGTCAGCTTCCTCGGATACAAATGACAAGTATCGTGGAACTCCACATCGCAAGTAGTACAAGAGTAATAGAAGGTAGCCAACGGTGAGGGTTCTTCTTTGTCGCACGCGAAGCAACCTGATGGAGGGATTCTTCCAGCTCTACGGGAAAGGGTGTGAGGGTGGGTTGGATGAGATAAACGGCATATTGGCTCTTCCTCATCAGCAGCCATTTTTTTTTTACAGTTTTGGTTATGATCCAATATGTTTGTATGAAACAGATATACTCACACCTCTCCCATCGTGTGGAGATGACTTCACTAAATGTGGGCACAAGTTAACATGGTTAGCGAATAAATAATGTAGACTCAATATACAAATTATATAAAGTACAAATTGTACCAATACAAATGACACAAAATTAAATTTATAGACAACTTCATTAAAGTTTTCTCCATGATCTGTGTCTCTCCAGACTGTCCATATCAACGATTAACAATAATTTATTTTGGCCAACGAATTTATCACTACAAGTGTTTTAGTATTAACTAAATTAGAAGAATACGTAAGAGTTACAGGGTGTTTTGATCTTACTTTCAAACATTAATATAGAAAGAAAATGAAAAGTCTTTGTTTATTTGAAAGCATGGAATTGTGAGCAGTCGACAACTTGTCACGGAAACCAACGCGAGGGTGGTCGGTCCCGTTCACCCCGCGACCATTGACTTTAAATAGAGTGGGTTGGGCTTCAGTATGGTTTCAATAATTAAGCTTATGTATTTGAGATCTAACTGTGACACACAAATTAATATGAAATTTGCCTGACTTCACAAGATTGATAGGTCCATCTATTTTGTCATCGTATAGGTTTGAGTAATTTTGAACATGGTAAACAATACCAGTCTACTTACCAAATCATCACTAGGGTTATCACTTATCAGGGTCTGATAACACTAGCAATGGGCTAACAAATTACTTTGCTTTGTGTAATCACTGATTCGTTGATATATCTGGTCTACAGTGAATAATTACTTGTTTCCCCGTAACTGTTTTGGCGACAAGTCGTCGCTGAAATATACCACAGAACCAATAACTACTAAACAAATAATTAGTAACCATGATACAAACAATCAAAATGTTGTTTCTCGTCGTTAGTAACTAGAACTTCAGCAACAATGAAATAA
>NC_025699.1:26278885-26286360 GCF_000633955.1 Camelina sativa
TTCTTTTTGTTCTTTGTTCTATAGACTTTTTTATATACATGTGTTTTAATTCGAGAAAATATGGTTTCCAAATGAATATTTTTTATATAGGCTAATTATATGAATAAGTCTCTTTGTATCAAATGTATACAATCTATAGGACACTTACAACAAGATATTAATTAGTAACTAAACAGCTAGCATAAATCAGAAGAAATATAGAACACTTACAACAAGAGATTTTGCAGAATCTCCCTCTACTAAAATCAATGTGCAGAGTCTGGATTTTTCCCCTCCAGCTTCTTTAGCATCATCTAATTTTTCGACGTAAACCATGCCAAGATTTGCTATTTCAGCATCTTTGTCATGCTTAGAAGTTTTTCATGGAAGCACTGCTTCGCCAGAAAAAGATTCTCATCTAGAAGAAACATAAAACAACAAAGGAATTAAACATTACGTACATCACTGACCTAACAAGGCAAATTAAACATGTGCATACATTTCTTTAGAATATAGGCTAATTATATGAATAAGTCTCTTTGTATCAAATGTAAGATTTCAATATGTTTAATCCAAACAATTTGAATTTCAATATCCAATTGTATTATATTCTCTAGATATTTTAACATACATCTTTCTAAATTTATAGAATTTTCTGTAATTCTTGATCTAAATGAAAATTTTAGAAATAATAATAATAATGTAATATTCTAACTTTAAATATAAAATTTTAATAAAGATACTAACAATTTTTTTATCATAACTAGACAACTTATACTGTGAATTTTTTGATTTAACAATTTTTTTAAATAGAACGAAATTTGATGGTGCCTTAGGCCATCATTAGTGGTGGTTGCTTCCCCCAAATTCCTTTAATAAAAAATACAAACAGGAGAGAGAAAGAGAAGAACCGTTGCTGAAGTTACCGGGGAAAGAATCGTTGCTCAATATTTTTCAACACATGTCAATTTCTTACTAGTCATATATTAAATATTAATTTTTTTCTTTGAGCAACGGTGACATGTTCTCTCCAGTAATGATGCTTTTAATAATACTACAAATTAAGAGGTTGTGTTAACATATCTATTATATTTTTCATCAGTCTTAAAAGCCTTCACCAATCGGGGCCATAGTATTAAGTTATTAACAATCATTCCATCATTAGTTGGATTTAGTTTTAGAGTAAATTGCAACACCATGTAATTGTAAGGGCATGTGATAGTTTTCACCATTACAAAAGTAAAAAAATAATGAAAAATAGGAGCGAGAAGTAGTGAAAAGTGAGAATCAATTGTCAAATGAAATTTTTTGAGAACTTCATGAGAGACTACACATACATGTGGCAACAGATAATTGATTTAAATTTTTATTTTTCTTAAAATTTAAATAAATAACTAAATTAATCAATTAACATTAAAATAATATATTTGAGAGACCGTGGAAATCTCTCCCCACTGCAAATGCTCTAATTATGCTTTTGAAACTTCACAATATAGCTCATGACAAAGATATTTCCCGAGGAAGTAGCTAAAGATAAACCAAAATAGAATTAACTTCTTCCAAAGATAATTGATGTTATTACAAAAGAACTATCTTCGCGGTTCAGAAACCATCTAAGGTTTATTCTATCTCAAAACTGTCCATGCTGGATGTCCAAATACAAAACCAAGAACAAAAATCCTTCTCGAACAATTTGTAGTATATGGAGTTCGGGCAACGCTGGTCACACTTATAACAAATCGGTCGAGTATGACTATTGTTGCCAAGAATTTTCATCGATTCAGAGCCAAAATAGAACGTGTAACCTGACTTGACGTAAATGGAAGATTCAAATATACACTCGAGGTGGACAGTGATGCAACATTTGTTGCATGAGTAGAACCATTCTCTTGGATTTACTTCTTTCTCGCATACTTCACACCAATATGCTTTCTCTGCATCTTCTCCGTAGCATAGTGAGAGAGGATGTGCATCATATTTGTAATATAACTCATACGGAATTGTAGCGCATCGATAACACATAGCAAATGAACATGTAGTGCATTGTAGATAATACTCACTACGAACACTATCTTTGCAGCCAGGGCAATAAATGATACCTTTTCTTGAATATGATGTTGAGATGAATATAGGATGCTCATGATTTTTGTGGGTGAATAACTCAGGAACTAAAATGCAACGAACATCTAACTGAAAGTCATCATCGCCGCAATCAGTTTTTGATGAGCATTTGTACCTGAAACCAGTGGACTCACGGGCACAAGTCGAACAACTTGCGGAATTGTAATCAAATACCGGAGAAGGGTCTAGAACCAGAGGATGCTTATGCAATGCATGAGCCAATTTTCGAGGAAGACCAGCACATACCTCATGAAGAAAGAACTCACATTGTATACAATTGTAGAAATCATAAGAGTCTATACGAAGGATGCACGCTTGACATTGTTTCTTTGCGTCTCGAACACTATCATACTTCTCAAGCTTTAGATGATGTTCATGACAAAAGTACTTTATCATATTATCACCCACTTTCTTGAATGGCGCAATATCTTCACTTTCATCGGGTTCTTCTGGTTCCCATTCGAGTTCTCTCCCGTCCCAAACGTTCCTATGTGTTGCACATTTCGAATGGGCAACATAAGAACAACCTTCATGATCGCAAGAATACTGGCCATATTTGATGTCGACCATCTTGTAGCAAACTCGACAAGATGGAGTTGTGGGTGGAAGGAAAGGAGTGTGAGAGAGACGATGTGGGTGACGCGTGATTTTTATGACACGCGGTATGTCAATACAACTCTTATGAACCACATAGTTGCATTGGAAACAAGCATAACTTGGTTCCAACAAACTAACCAGCCCACAAGCTACACATGGAATTAAGAGGGGCCAAGGGAATAAAGAGAGTGAATGATGATGGCTTTTTGGTTTTGCGATAGTAAGAGTTGGAAAACCGTGGGAGCAAGAAAGATCCAAACAAAAGTTACATATAGAACAACAATAGAATTGTGATCCATCTCCCAAATCATCTCCACACCAATTACATTTCTTGAATATGTAACCATGTTCGGCTTTGTTAGATATGATCTCTATTTGAGTGGTGAGGGTGAGAGGATGTTAAAGGTGATAAGGGTGTGTCAGCTTCCTCGGATACAAATGACAAGTATCGTGGAACTCCACATCGCAAGTAGTACAAGAGTAATAGAAGGTAGCCAACGGTGAGGGTTCTTCTTTGTCGCACGCGAAGCAACCTGATGGAGGGATTCTTCCAGCTCTACGGGAAAGGGTGTGAGGGTGGGTTGGATGAGATAAACGGCATATTGGCTCTTCCTCATCAGCAGCCATTTTTTTTTTACAGTTTTGGTTATGATCCAATATGTTTGTATGAAACAGATATACTCACACCTCTCCCATCGTGTGGAGATGACTTCACTAAATGTGGGCACAAGTTAACATGGTTAGCGAATAAATAATGTAGACTCAATATACAAATTATATAAAGTACAAATTGTACCAATACAAATGACACAAAATTAAATTTATAGACAACTTCATTAAAGTTTTCTCCATGATCTGTGTCTCTCCAGACTGTCCATATCAACGATTAACAATAATTTATTTTGGCCAACGAATTTATCACTACAAGTGTTTTAGTATTAACTAAATTAGAAGAATACGTAAGAGTTACAGGGTGTTTTGATCTTACTTTCAAACATTAATATAGAAAGAAAATGAAAAGTCTTTGTTTATTTGAAAGCATGGAATTGTGAGCAGTCGACAACTTGTCACGGAAACCAACGCGAGGGTGGTCGGTCCCGTTCACCCCGCGACCATTGACTTTAAATAGAGTGGGTTGGGCTTCAGTATGGTTTCAATAATTAAGCTTATGTATTTGAGATCTAACTGTGACACACAAATTAATATGAAATTTGCCTGACTTCACAAGATTGATAGGTCCATCTATTTTGTCATCGTATAGGTTTGAGTAATTTTGAACATGGTAAACAATACCAGTCTACTTACCAAATCATCACTAGGGTTATCACTTATCAGGGTCTGATAACACTAGCAATGGGCTAACAAATTACTTTGCTTTGTGTAATCACTGATTCGTTGATATATCTGGTCTACAGTGAATAATTACTTGTTTCCCCGTAACTGTTTTGGCGACAAGTCGTCGCTGAAATATACCACAGAACCAATAACTACTAAACAAATAATTAGTAACCATGATACAAACAATCAAAATGTTGTTTCTCGTCGTTAGTAACTAGAACTTCAGCAACAATGAAATAAACATGGTAATTAAACAACAAGCTTTACGCTTCTTGTCAGTCATTCTGCCTGAACATCAAAATTTAGTATTCGATCATCAGTTTATATTATTTTCGGTTTGGTTTTGGCTTTCCGGACAAGCAATTATATTTAGTACTTTAGTAGGATTAAAACTGATTCCGGTTTTTGGGTGGACGGTTTGGATCGGTTGGTTCAGGTTTTCCAGACTCCAGACTGGATAATATTTCGTTAGTGCTAATCAAAGCCTACACGAAATTATTCATAACCACATCGTAATACTATTTTGAACAATAATATCAAAAGACATATCATTAGAAAAATAAAATCCGCAGACTGATAGTATGGAACTGACAGTTTGAGTCATATAAACTAGCCTAACCTAATCAATGAGTTAAATCCGAACGACCAAATCAGCTAGTTTGGTCCAGTTCTTTTGTGCATGACAAACAATGATATTTATTTACCCACGAACAACAATGACAAGACATGGTCCCCTCTTTTTCTTAAGTCTTAACATATATACGCGTTTGGTTTGAAAAATATTTCCTTTTCTACTTATAATTACTTTATCAAAAATCCTAAATGATAAGGAGGCTCCCCCATGTTCACGGTTTCATTCCCTAGCATTACCCGTTATGTCTAGATTTTCGTAAACATTGACTATTCCTCCTTTTATGCTTATGCTTATATGATGGTAGATGACTAACTTTTTTGGTGCTGAAAAGTACAAAACATTTTTTTTTAGAGTATATGTAGTAGATAGCACAATTTTTAAAAGAAATTAAGGAACTACCATTTGACCAAATAGTACCCAATATATACAGTATTATTGTCTTCATCTTCTCCATAATACCTTTTTTTTTTTTTAGTTCAAAGATACAACAACTTCCATTTCTGTTCATCTTCATCCCTTACTTTTTTTCTTCTCTCTTTTTAACCATTAACTACAGTTATGAAGACCAACACCACCATCACTTCCTCTCTTTTCATTCTCCAACTGCTCTTGATTCTCCACCTTTTTTACCTCTCCTATGCCATCAACAGTAGTGTTATCCTAACTCTCTACATACTTATATGTGCATTCTCCCTTTAATAGTCAAAGATCTTCATTTTTATTTCACTGAATCTCAAATTCTAAGATCTCCGTCGTCTTTTGTTTTTATAACATGTATTTTTTTTGTATTACACGTTATTTATTAAGATCACATGTAATGCTGATACATCTTTTGTTTTTGTTTGAGGGCAGTTTTGATTTTTCACATCACTGAAAAATGGTAGTTTCCAAAGTTTTGTGACTCAGTGGTATTTTCTCAATTCTTTTTGAGTCTAGTGGTAGTTACTAATATTACTCTTTTTTTACTAGTTTTTGTTTTGGTTCGAACAAGTTTTACAAGCACGTTGCACTTTGTCAGTTGTCTAAGGCCATCATTAATGGGAGAACACACTATGTGTTCTAAGCCCAAAAAAATTAATAAAAAAGTGAATAGTGGGTTTAGATCAAATTTTCTGATCTTGAATAAGAACTGATCCAAACCCAGTTCTCATTTGTCGTGGCTCATCCTCATTGGTCGATATGTTTTGGAAAGAAAGAAAAATTTTCATTTCTTCCCTTCTATCCGAAATCGAACGAAGCTTCTTCACTCTCCCTCTCAGACCAATCGTGATTTTGCATACTCCGGTAATCGATCTCTGTCTTTGAATGCTTTTCAATTCTAGATTCCTTGATGGGTTCTCTTATTTTTCTTTAGTTGAATTGATCTGATGATCAAGTTTCGTTTTTTTCTTCTGTTTGTATTAATTTCAATCAAACGTTTTGGATTGGCTCTGCTTTGGGGTTAAAGTAGATAAGAATTGAAGTTGAACACTTTGTGGGAGAGTATAAGTTTTGTAGCAAGTTTGAATCTCTAACTTTGTGTCCTCTTTGAATTCTTATTCTAGCGAGGGAGAAAGTTCAGCAATTCCTGAATGCAGCCATAACAGGGTTAATCTGGGCTCTCCAGAGGTGTTCCTGTTGATTCTGAAAGTGAAGCTGGCACGCCATTATGTTTTGTTGTTGTTGTTGTTGTTCGAGATTTTGAGTTTCTGATGCTTAGTTTCTGGCGTTATTGTTCACTTTCAGATCGGAAGTGACTACGAAATCTGATAAGAAGTTCGATAAGAAGCTTCAATTCTACACAAGTAAGCCCTGATCCGTTTGTTTAGTTCTTGGTGTTATTGTTCAGGCATTGTAGGAGAGAACATTGGAGGATTATGAATCTTTCTTGGAAAGTTTAGACCAGAAACTTAGCAGAATTGAAGCTGCTAAAACAGAATTGTAGCATTCTTGAGATTCATTATCTGTACCATGGTGATGCTAGTGTACTATTTGTTCGTTGGTCTTCAATATTCATATGATACATGAATATTCATGTAGCTTCAGTATGGTTGGTAAATTGTATAAACTTCCATGTTTTTTCTTACATTATTTCACTATATCTTTATTTTAAGAACACCAAAATTAGTTCCCCCATTTTTTTTACCTATGATCTTAACAACTGATCTTAGATTATTTTCACTATATATTTAATCTAAGAACACAAAAAAAAGTTCTCCCATTAAAGATGCCCTAAATAGAAATATCATCTTAGTTTTTGGTAAAAGAATATAGAAACACTGTACAGACAAAATTAATAAACAAGATCGACTAAAGTAAATAAAACCTCAACCATACTTTAGACGTTGGTCAGAAGTTTTGCCTCTTTTCCATTCATTTTTTTTTGTCTTAACTTTCGATTCAGATCCAATTTGTTTAGCCATGCTCTGAAGAATATATAATCCGAACCGGAATGATTATTTCCATTAATTGAACTTCTTTCTCTAAGCTCACACATATGCATATTGAGCCACAACGCCTTATTGATATGACTTAAAACTCAATATTCTCTTTCCCTCCTCCAACTTTTCTTGGTTCTTTACCTAGTCACATGACTTTTTTTACTCGAAGGTGGAAGAGATTTTGGGAGGACAACCTCACTTTTGTCCACCCGAACTATGTTACTTTTATGATGTTATTATTTCAGGCCCCATAACAATACTTAGAGGCCAACTTCCGAGAACCATATCCTGAACAAATTGCCCTCCGGCAATCGAGCCATTAACCAAAACAAAGACATTTTTTGTGACGAGCAATCTTCAAAAAAAAAAAAAAAAAAAAAAAAAAA
>NC_025699.1:26286366-26349416 GCF_000633955.1 Camelina sativa
GAAATCTGATGATTTGTCTTGAATAGAGAGCACAAAACCATAACTTCATTTTCTCAATTAGCATCCTATGATTTTTCATTTTTTTTTAAAGTTACAGTAGTCAATACATTTTGATGGAAATACCCTTGAGTCGACATAATTTTACTGTTTATGTGCTTAATCGAAGGACAGTGTTTTCATGCTAGCTAGTGGTGATGGACAACAATAACTTCTGAACCATTTTTTTATTGTTGTTGCAAACTTTCACAATGTTTCCAAAATATTTAACAAGTTTTAATTGGAAAGCTTCAGAGGTTCTCAAAAAATTTCAAATTGTTTTTCTAAAAAAAGCTAGCAAAATTGTTGTTGATAATAAACATGCATAGTACATCTCGTTTTCAGAATATATTTTTCAAAAATAACCGTAAATATTAAAAATATCTTTTTAAACATAAATACAACAGTTTATTTAGCAAGTTTTAAAATTTTGACAATCAAGCCAGAAAGAAAATCACAAGCAGGCTTTCGAAAACTTCCATAATTCTCTAGAAACTTTTACGCGTAGCCAAATTATTTATATACATTTTTAAACTCTAAATCGTGAAATTAATTTAAGCTCTGATCATTAATTCAAAATAACTCTCACAGACACATGCCAGCAAAATTCCAAATACTACTTTATTAAATATTCACATATACAAAAAAATAATTTCAAATGGGAAATACAAGATAGTAAATCTCTCACGGGCCAGCATATAATTCTCAGTACGGAATCTGGTCTGGTCTCCCTAACGAATTTTTCACTGAACAGAGGACTGAGAGAGCATGATTAGCTCTGTAAATGTGATTTAATTAATAAGTTAAGATTATTGATTGTTAATTATATTCTTACTCTAAGAATATTAATTAATAAGCTAAGTTTTTAATCAAAAAGTTGGTTAGGGGAGCGCATATGGAGCGTACGATTTCGTCTTAAAAAAAAGTCGAAGCCACTTAAAAAAAAAAAAAAAAGAATAATAAAAATTTTGAAATAAGAAAGAGAAGAAACGAAGCCACATGCCTTGAACCAAAGTTACCGTTTGTCTTATACAAACTTAGAAGTAAATCGTTTCTTTCCCCTAATCATCCAACGGTTATATTCTCATCCTAGCCGTCCCTTTTTAAAAATTAAACACTTTTTCTAATATCTTTTTTTTTTTTTTTTTTNCTTTCTTCTTTTGCTTATTTCATCCCCTTGTTCAGATTCGTCTGTATCAGACTTTTAGATTCTCTTCGTTTTCTTAATGCTCTTCTCCTTCTTGTTCTCTCTTTGTGGGTTTCTCTTGGAATAATCAAAATTTTAAAAAATGGTTAATTCATGTGAGAACAAAGTCTCTGTTGTTGAATCCACTACAACTACGATTCTTCAAGGTAAGTCTTGTATGAGAATTTCGAGGTGTCTTATATACCAATGGAGAATTCTGACAGAATGTGTTGTGTTCTTTCTTTTGTTCTGTTTAGATGAAACGAGAAGTAGAAAAATCGGACAAGAGATGATGAAGAGAGAGAAGAGAAGAGTGTTGGGTGTGATTAACCATAATAATCTTGTTGGTGGTGCAAGTGTTGTTACCAAGAGAGGAAGCTTATTATTATCTAAGTACGTTTGATTTAACTTCAATCTCTAATCTCACAAGTTTTTCTCTTGTAATCTGATTGTGCTTATGGGTTTTGATTAATTTGAATCAGTAATCAAGAAGAAGAAGGAATTCAAAAGAAGAAGTTTAATTCTCTGCGTCCACCAGTTACAAGGTATATAAAGATTGAATCTTTTTCAATTTGTGTTTCATTTTGTTTTGATTTGAAAAAGATAGAAAGATCTAAGATTGTTTTGAATCTGCAGATCTGGAGTTGAAGAGGAGACTAAGAAGAGGCTGAAGCCAACAGTTCCAAGTTCAAATGATTTTGGTGACTCTATATTTGTTGATGAAGAGGAAGATGAGGCTACATTGGACCAACCGATGCCTGAAGCTGATCTAATGGTAAAACAAGAACATTCACAATGCTGAATTTGTAGCTTTAGTTCAATCTATAAATCAATGATTTTAATGGAAACTTTGATTTGGATAGGAGGAAATTGAGATGGAGGATGTAACAGTGGAAGAACCGGTTTTGGATATTGATGTCTTAGATGCGAAGAACTCACTTGCAGCTGTTGAATATGTCCAAGATCTTTACGCATTCTACCGAACAATGGAGGTAAAGTATTGTTTTACTGTATCTGTGTTTTGAAGTGGCTTGAGCGCTTGTTTAAGATAGTTCTTTGATTTGAATATGCAGAGCTTTAGCTGTGTACCAGTAGATTATATGATGCACCAAATCGATTTAAACGACAAGATGAGAGCAATACTAATAGACTGGTTAATCGAGGTAATATGATCCACAACATTTTACAGTTCTCTCTCTCTCTCTGCATTGTACTGTGTAGTTTTGATAGAGGCTTATGTAAAATTTTCAGGTACATGACAAGTTTGATCTGATGAACGAGACACTGTTTCTCACAGTGAATCTCATAGATAGATTCTTGTCCAAGCAAGCTGTTATGAGAAAGAAGCTTCAGCTTGTAGGTTTAGTGGCTTTGCTCTTAGCTTGCAAGTACGAAGAGGTTTCTGTTCCTGTTGTTGAAGATTTAGTACTCATTTCAGACAAAGCTTATACGAGGGAAGACGTTCTTGAGATGGTAAAGACTAGGGTGGTTTTTTACATACAAGCTTCATTTATGTTGAGACATTCTCTGATTGAATGATTTTGTTTCTCTCTAACAGGAGAAAGCAATGTTGAGCACTTTGCAATTCAATATTTCGTTGCCGACACAGTACCCTTTCTTGAAGAGATTTCTTAAGGCAGCTCAAGCAGACAAGAAGGTAAGTTATAAAGACAATTTATCTCATGAATCAGTTTTAAATAGAAGTCTTAATTTAGAAAAGGAACTAACTGTTGAAACTGAAAAACAAAACAGTGTGAGGTCTTGGCATCCTTCTTGATAGAGCTTGCCCTTGTAGATTACGAGATGCTTCGGTTTCAACCATCATTATTAGCTGCCACATCTGTGTACACTGCTCAATGTACACTTGATGGTTTCAGGCAATGGAACAGTACATGTGAATTCTACTGTCATTACTCTGAAGATCAGCTCATGTAAGTCTCTCTCAAATAAACTGATCTTTTACAAAGATCATTATCCTTTGACAAAAGACTGATCTTTTAAATTGTAATCACAGGGAATGTTCACGGAAGCTGGTGAGTCTTCATCAGAGGGCGGCGACGGGAAACTTGACAGGAGTATATAGGAAGTACAACACATCCAAATTTGGGTACATAGCAAAATGTGAAGCTGCACACTTTCTAGTACTGTCCTCCTAGTCTCATCATCATTTTTTTGAAAAGCCAAAAGGCCAATTAAGTAGTTTTGTATAGCTTGTTGACATAGTTCCTCATTTCACCTTGTAGCACAAATAACAAAAAAGAGAAAAAAAGCCAAGTTCAATTTCTTTACTTCTATTGTAACAATCTCTTCACTTCACTTAAAATGATTATATCATTCTTTTACATGAAATGTTTTACAACGTATGTTGTTTTTAATGGTTTGTGTATCACTGTTTGTCTTGTAGGTAAATACAAAAATACATTTCAAAATCTATGTGTATTAAATGTATTTTTGTATTTGAGATACTTGCAAAAACAGCGTCGTTTTCGTTGTTTTAACTTTGACCTGTTTGAGATCTCTCTCCCACCAACTCTCTCTTTCACACTTCACTTCTACATCATCAGATATATTATAAAGAAAAAAACCAAAACTTTTTGAAGATTCTTCAAGATCAACGACAATGGCGGCGACGACGAACTCATTCCTCATCGGAAACCAAACTAAGATCCCTTCCTTGAAACCCAAATCAATTTCCCAATCTTTTATCCACTTCACCAAACCCAACACCATCAACCTCACCACCACCACCAGAAGAAGAACCAATTCCGTTTCAATCCGATGCGCTTCCGCTTCAACCGCCGTCGGATCCGAGCAACGGGTCTTCAATTTCGCCGCCGGTCCAGCCGCATTACCCGAAAACGTCCTCCTCAAAGCTCAATCAGATCTCTATAACTGGCGTGGATCTGGTATGAGTGTCATGGAGATGAGTCACCGTGGTAAAGAGTTTCTCTCAATCATTCAAAAAGCCGAAACTGATCTCCGTCAGCTTCTCGAGATTCCATCGGAATATTCCGTTTTGTTCTTACAAGGTGGCGCCACAACTCAGTTCGCTGCTCTGCCTCTCAATCTCTGTAAACCCGATGACTCTGTTGATTACATTGTTACTGGATCTTGGGGAGATAAAGCTTTCAAGGAAGCTCAAAAGTATTGTAACCCTAAAGTGATTTGGTCTGGTAAATCTGAGAAATACACTAAAGTTCCATCTTTTGATGGGTTGGAGCAGAGTACGCACGCCAAGTATTTGCATATATGCGCCAATGAGACTATTCATGGAGTTGAGTTTAAAGACTACCCTGTTGTTGGAAACCCTGATGGTGTTCTTATTGCTGATATGTCTTCCAACTTCTGTTCCAAGCCTGTGGATGTATCCAAGTTTGGTGTGATTTATGCTGGTGCTCAGAAGAACGTTGGTCCTTCTGGTGTCACTATTGTGATCATTCGAAAGGATTTGATTGGGAATGCTAGAGATATCACTCCGGTGATGCTTGATTACAAGATTCATGATGAGAACAGTTCGTTGTACAACACGCCTCCTTGTTTCGGGATTTATATGTGTGGTCTTGTGTTTGATGATTTGCTGGAGCAAGGTGGTTTGAAAGAAGTGGAGAAGAAGAACCAGAGGAAAGCTGAGTTGTTGTACAATGCCATTGATGAGAGCAGAGGGTTTTTCAGGTGTCCTGTTGAGAAGTCTGTGAGGTCTTTGATGAATGTTCCTTTTACGTTGGAGAAATCGGAATTGGAAGCTGAGTTTATTAAAGAAGCTGCTAAGGAGAAGATGGTGCAGCTCAAGGGACATAGATCAGTGGGAGGTATGAGAGCTTCCATTTACAATGCAATGCCTTTGGCTGGTGTCGAAAAGCTTGTAGCTTTCATGAAGGATTTTCAGGCAAGGCATGCTTGATTCTTTTTTTTTGCTTTCTGGTCATCTTGTTGTGTATTAAGCTTTGATGCTTATGATTTTTGAGTTTTTTTCCTTTATTTTGTCTGTACTTGAATTCCAATTGTCTGTTGTGGATTTTTTCCAATAATAATAAGTTGAGATGCTAGGTTTCAATTTCAAGCAAGAATCATTTACACTTTTATGGTTGTCTGAGACTCTTGAGTTGAGACTGAAGACAAATGAACTGATGACAACTTCCAAGTAGTCAAAATCTTGTGTTAAACAACTTATTGAGAAAATGCTGAGATTAGCTTATGATGATAAGCAAATACAAACAAGGATCATCTTATGATGATAAGCAAATGCATACAAGGATCAGCTTATGATGATAAGCAAGTGCATACAAGGATCTCATGCTGTGCAGATAGTGTGTCCTTTCTCTGTTTCTCCTGCTGAGACTGATGGTCCTGTTTCCAAGAAGCGAGTAAATAAGTGATTCAGGTTTTCAAAATCCCAACTAAACTGTAATTTTAGATTCTTTATATGAGAGTTCACTGTGAGCGTGTAAGTTACCGTTAGAATGTGCCCCTTTGTAACCATCAGCTACATGTCGAAAGAACTCTTTGGTAGCATCTGCATATTCATTCAAGAATAATCACTACTACATCCAGCCAGAAGAACAAAAATATCTGCAAACTCACCGTGTTTTGTTGTAAGAGACGGGTCTTGCCCATCCATGACCCTGATCAGTTTTGCAGGATTTCCAGCCACCACGCTTCAAATACAAAGAGGGTGTCCATTGTTACTAAACAAAACATTGCCAAGTCATGAAGATTTGTCAGATGCATTTTTCTCTTTTATACCAATGGGAAGGAACGTCCTTTAACACAAGTGAACCTGCAGCTACCATTGCTCCAGCACCTATGCTTATGTTGCCAAGTATAGTCACACAAGCTCCAAGCAATGCACCTTCACCTATTTTTGGGTGACGATCGCCGGTTTCCTTTCCGGTTCCTCCTAATGTCACACCCTGTGACAGTGAAAACTCAAGTAGCCTTGAAAAGCTAAAAAAAATCCTGATTTCGGTAATGCAATGATTTGGAGAATACTGTAGATGCTTACGTGTAAGATTGAGACACAATTTCCAATTACAGCAGTCTCACCAATAACCACTCCAGTTCCATGATCCAACAATATTCCCTGCCCAATTCTTGCCGCTATGCAAAAAGAGATATAAACCAATATGTATAACCAGCAATCAATTCACTGATAAACTCATCAACTAATACACCAGAGAGGGGAAATTGAAAATAATGAGAGCAAGATATGAAGCTCAAACTCTACCTGGATGAATGTCGATTCCAAAAACCTGAGAGAAAAACCACAGCATATATCAGACATTGAGATAAAAGATACACCTCAAGCGAGACTCTAAATGCAGTAACCAAACGACAATGACTGCGAAAACTACCTCGCTTATCCGGCTTTGCAATGCAAGAGCTAATAGTATCCGCCCTTCATTCCACAATTTATGTGCAACTCTATATGCTTGCAACGCATGATACCCCTGTAGAACAAAACCACCTCAGCAGTCACTTCTTCCTAGTGAGAAATGTTCTGTCTCTAAAATTCGATCAAAGATTTTTTACCTTCAGATGTAAGATGGCAGAACTATACGACAAACAAGCAGGATCCCGGTCTTTAAATGCCTGCAAATCATTGAATCACATGAGGAAACAGCCTCAAACAAACAAAGATCATGTCTTTCACATGTACTAGATAAGTGCTTTTACCTGAATATCATGGCGAATAGAACTCTGAATACCTTTGTCATGCATCATAACACCATAAAATATATCCAAGAGTTGAGTAGCCAACAAAGTTGGGTTTTGGAGACGGTTGGCTAGAACAAACCCTAAAGCTTGCTCCAAACAGTCATGAGCCAAGATACCAGCATACAAGAAGCTACTCAAAATAGGCTCTTTCTCTGCCTGTAACCACAACAAGCTTCAGCAATGTAAGATACCAAACTATATAAAGCATAGAACACTAACACTGCACTCAAACTTGAATGCTTTCAATCAAACAACATTCAAAGTCAAAACATCAAGAGAATCTCAAACTTCAAAGTGTATCCATGTGTGATGATGATCAATGGGAGGGGATTGAACATTCAAGTCCTATGATTTGGTCGGATTAAATATCAAAGCTTGCAAGGAGACAAACAAGACTGACTAATTCCTAACCCTAATGAAGACAGTTACTACTAGTATAACAACTGTGGGTTAACATAGAGACACAAAACCATAACTTTTTTCTTCTAAATAAGACTAAGAATCGATGAAGCAGAGAAAGTGTTAGAATTGAGGGTAGACCTCAAGCTTAGCTTCTTCTCTGATAGCATCCCAGATAGGATCAGAACCAGAATCAAGCAAATTCGAGTCAAACTCTGACTTATGCATTCCCTTAGCGTAAACCTCGAAGCCCCTCTCGAAAGGAAGCTCATCGCCGTTCATATCTCCCGGGATAGTTTACAATACACTTCCCGGAAGACGATGGAAGAATCACAAACTCTATTGATTGGAGGAGAGAAAAGAGAAAAGAGAAAAGAGAATGAGAAAGTGTTAAAAAAAAGGAGGCTACTTTAATGGATATGATGCGAAACTGACAAAACCCTTTATCATCTTTTAACTTTTGATTCTCTATTGATGGTCGTTGTTGTTTGGTTTCTCGTTGTAAACAAGTCATATGTTGTGTTGTGTTGTGTCCAGTGTCCACCGCTTTGAAATGGTTCTACGATGATATCATATCATTGTTGTACTGTAATTATTTTTATTTTTATTTTCCTTTGGCCTTATCTGGTCGCGACCGTGATTGTGTCCAAGTTCGTAATGTGATTAGGGGGTCTCTCTTAATCGTATTCCTCGGTGAAGATGATTAGTGGAATTTGTAAAAACTGTACAAGGTAGAGAGACACACCACAAATTATGCCAACTTGTCTTATATTTATAGATTGATTATATAAAGAAATGTCTCAGGTCGCCGGATAAGGTCATATATTCGTACTCTAATCCCATGGATTCTTTAAGCCTTAACTTTATTATTACTTCTTTTGATTCCGATGGCTACACAAACTTGTACTTCATTCCTAATCAACACTTATCACTTTGTCTTTGATTGTATCCAAGAACAAGATCATGCCAAGCATTAATATCATCCATCCATATTTGGGTGACACAGGACAAAACACAAAGTTTGTAGATCCCAACAAGGAGAATGGTAAACATAACAACATAAATAGTATAAACGTGTACCTCTAATTGTGGCTTAGGACGACACCCGTATTGGGAAAAATGGATAGCTCGAAGAATTACAATCACTTTGGCATTTCTCCGGTCAGTTTATATCATATACAACAACGTTAATTACGAGGCATGATTATCCTTAGCTTATTTAATTTGTAATCCAATCGTTTTGACTGAACACTTGAGTGTTCCTGGAGAGTCCAGAGCAGAATCAAAACCTGTCTTGATCAATTCAAAAAGAGCAAAAAATTTCAATCCAACAAAGGGCAACTAGAGTGAGATTTAAACCATGAGATTCTTGTTAACCAAAAGGGCATTCAAAACCTTCACCCCACGTTTCCAGAGACTCTGGTTAACACATACTTCCTTCTCCTCAACCTCAGACTCCGGCGGATATTGCGGCGATTCTGAGCCGGGATCATGGAGAACTATGGAGGGTCTACTCCGATCGCCCGCAAATTTCTCTCCTTTATCCCCAATCACGTTCTTGGAACGATCCGCCAAGGTTTACAGAGACAGAACCTCTCTTGTATTTGGTTCGGACAATCACACTTGGTTCCAGACTTATCAGCGTTGTCTCCGTCTTGCCTCTGCTCTTACCCATCTCGGAACCTCTCCTGGCGATGTGGTTAGTCTTTAAAAATTGTTCAATTTCTGCTCCGATTAGGTTTCCGATGTAGTTTTAGTGATAAAAGAGGATACTTTTTATTAGGTTGCAGCTTTGGCTCCGAATGTTCCAGCTATGCATGAGCTTCACTTCGCTGTACCAATTGCTGGTTTGATTCTCTGTCCGCTTAATACTCGACTTGATCCTTCCACATTGTCAGTTCTGCTAGCTCACTCCGAGGCGAAGATCCTCTTTGTTGATCAACAGTTACTTGAGCTTGCTCATGGAGCTCTTGATCTTCTTGTCAAATCAGACAGAACAAGAAAAAGTCCAAAGCTTGTGTTGATCTCTCAGTCCAATGATGATGATGATGAGAATGATGAGAGCTCATCAAGCTTTGCTTCAAAGTACTCTTTTGATTACGAATATGAAACTCTGGTTAAATCCGGAAACAGCGGATTTGAGGTGATCAAACCGAGAAGCGAATGGGATCCCATTAGTATAAACTACACTTCAGGGACGACTTCGAGACCTAAAGGCGTAGTGTATAGCCACAGAGGAGCTTATCTCAATTCTCTTGCGACAGTCTTTCTTCACCAGATGTCTATTTATCCGGTCTATCTATGGACGGTGCCGATGTTTCATTGTAACGGATGGTGCCTTATTTGGGGAGTAGCAGCGCAAGGCGGTACTAATATCTGTCTTAGAAAAGTCTCTCCTAAGTTGATCTTTAAGAACATTGCTATGCATAAAGTGACTCACATGGGAGGAGCCCCTACGGTTCTGAACATGATTGTGAACTCTCCTGTGACCGAACATAAACCGCTTCCTCACAAGGTTGAGATCATGACAGGTGGGTCACCGCCTCAACCGCAAATCCTGGCAAAGATGGAAGAGTTAGGTTTCAATGTGTCTCATCTTTATGGTTTGACAGAGACATATGGTCCAGGGACACACTGCGTGTGGAAACCTGAATGGGATTCTCTTTCTTTGGAGGAGAGAAGTAAGTTAAAGGCTAGACAAGGAGTGCAGCATTTGGGTCTAGAAGGGCTCGAAGTGAAAGATCCGGTTACAATGGAGACTGTACCTGATAACGGTTTAACCATGGGTGAGGTTATGTTCAGAGGAAACACCGTGATGAGTGGATATTTCAAGGACTTAGAGGCAACAAGAAAAGCATTTGAGGGAGATTGGTTCCACAGTGGTGATCTCGCTGTGAAACATCCGGACGGGTACATAGAGATAAAAGATCGGTTAAAAGATGTGATCATCTCAGGAGGAGAAAACATAAGCTCGGTGGAGGTGGAAAGAGTTTTGTGTAGCCATCAAGCGGTTCTTGAAGCAGCTGTTGTAGCACGTCCGGATAATCACTGGGGACAGACTCCTTGCGGGTTTGTGAAACTGAAAGATGGGTTTGATGGTACCAAACCCGAGGAGATTATTGGTTTCTGTAGAGATCATTTGCCTCATTACATGGCTCCAAAGACTATTGTTTTCGGAGACATACCTAAAACCTCGACGGGTAAGGTACAAAAGTATCTTCTGAGAAAGAGAGCCGATGAAATGGGGAGCTTGTGATTGCCATGTAAGAAAAAAAAAAAAGAAAAAAAACATGGTATGTAGTTAATGTTTGTGTATATATAAGGAAACAAAAATGTGAGAATCATAAACCACCGCGTGAAAAAGAAAGAAACAGATCAGCCATGGATATGATTTGGCTATAATTAGATTTGTTACGCGGAAAGGCCAACGATTTTGTACCTCACAAAAGATTTACAAGACATTAATAAAGAAAGAAGAAGCTTAATAGAATATTCCGCCGTGTCTGAAACGGGTCCAATTCGTAGGAAGGTTTCAAACACAATCTTACTTATCTGTCTTTTTTTTTCTTCTAAATCTCTCTATTATAAATCTGCATTTGGACTCTTTAAACAAAATCATCAACTCATCCAAACAGAAGAAGAGAAAAGATTTTGTTTGTTTTCTTTTTGAGAAGATTGTTTATACTTTTCTTGATAGAAAAAATGGCATCGAACGAAGCTGGAAGGCCATTGCCGAAATTTGGAGAATGGGATGTGAATGATCCGGCGACGGCTGATGGATTCACGGTGATATTTAGCAAGGCCGGTGAAGATAAAAAGACAGGAAGGAGTTCGACCAAGACGAATTCGCAGAGGAAACAAGATAATGATAAACCAACGGTCAAGAAATGGCTCTGTTTCACTTTTGCTTGATATTTTTTTTGTGGTTTTTGTTTGTAAGAGAACTTAGCTTTGAGCCTTATTGAGAGCCCTTTGACAACTTTTGTGTTAGAACTTTTGTCATTTTGTTTCGTAGTCATCTAATAAACAAATGATAAGGTTTTGTTTCCTAATGATAGATTTTCACTTTTATAATACAGAATCAACAAAATGACAAAACTCATAAAAAGTATCTTTGATTTTGTGGGGAACACCAAGTTCTTGAACATCTTTCTTGTTCAAATTCAGACAAAATGTGTTCTTCTTTCTTCCTTACAAAACAGTTCTTTAATCTCTCTTGCTTTTCGTTTTTTACGGCAAAAAGCTTCATATAGGTTTAATGGCAAAATCAGAGGAAAAAAATCCACATTTAGCCTCTAACTATGGTTTGCACCTAGGGTTTTCGCTCACATATACTTGTACAAAAAGCAAAGGAAATTTACATGTTGGGGGAGAGAGGCTATCGCACACACTAAATAAGGCTCGCTATTAGTAAAGCCCAATAGGTCGAATAAGCCAAAGTTATTTCGACGGTTTCTTTGATTCGCTAACTGAAGCAACTTGAGTGCGAGTGCGAACGACTACCATGCGCTTTCCTCTGTCTCAATTTTGAACCCTAGAATCGGAATTCGCAAAAACATCTCCAAGAACCCTAAAAGCTAAAAAAATTTGCGGTCAAATCAAAATGGAGAAAGATCCGCCGTCGTCTCACTCTATTCCTCATCTGCATAATCCAACTGCTCCTGCCTTTGTGATAACATGTAACGCATGCCACCTCGATATTGAAAGTGGTCAAGGCTGGCGCTGTGAAGTTTGCCCAGACTATGATGTGTGCAATGCGTGTTTCAATAAAGAGGCCGGTTGTGTTAATCATCCTCACATGTTAACAAATTATCCATCACTAGCTGATCAAAACGCTCAGAATAAAGAAGCTAGGCAATTGCGGGGCTTACAGGTATTGTAATATTCATATTCAGTGATTGTTTTGTTAAAAAGCTGCCTCTTCTTCTCTTGCTTTAGGCTTCTCCTGATTTAAGAAATGGATGGATATGGCTCCCTCCACAGTGTCTCTGAAATGCTAAAGTTTTTCATTTATATATCTAAAATATGCAGCTCAAGAAAATGCTCGATCTTCTGGTGCATACGTCGCAATGCCGTTCTGGACATTGCCAATATCCCAATTGCCCCAAAGTGAAGGATCTATTTCGACATGGTCTCCGTTGCAAAGTACGTGCCTCAGGAGGTTGTTTTCTATGCAAGAATATGTGGTATTTCTTGCAACTCCATGCTCGGGCCTGCAAGGACTCCAATTGTTACGTACCTCGATGCAGGTAAACTCTTTTAACTTCTGAGATGTCCCTGTCTTCTGTCCACGTTCGAGAATCGCAATCTCAACACACAATTTTGGATATTAGAACCCGGGCATATATATTACATATGACATATTCATATTGTATTGATCATTGTATATCTCTCTCTTTGTATTGGTTTGTATTGATCATTGTACATCTCTCTTTTCAGGGACCTAAAGGAACATATCGAGAAGGTTGCAACAGCAACCACGGCGCAGAGCTGCTGTCATGGAGATGATGAGAAAGAGAGCTGCAGAGAAGTCCCTGGAACCTCTGGTTGATTAGTTCGTATATACTAAATCTATATAGGATCTAAGAAGAAGTGGAATTGTTATCTTCTTCCCCAAGTTTAAGAAGATGAAATAAGCTGGTGTTTCTGAATAACACCTGAAACAAACCCTATAACAGTTTGTTTAATTTAGATGGATTCGTATGTTCTGTTTTATCATTTGCATAACAAGCATTTTTCATTTGTTCAATCTCTGTTGATTTTTATTTTGTTTTCTGCAAATTTGCCTCTCAAGCCTCCAACTACACATTGTTGTTTCTAGCGATTGGCTCTCACAAATCACAATCACATACTTGTGCAAAAAGCATATGTCGAGGCCCGTTAATATGAAAGCCCAATAGGCCCAATGTGTTTCTACGGTTTCTCCGATCCGCTTTTACTCTGTCCCATCCCATTTTGAAACACTAGAGTCGCAAAACCCTCTCTGCAAGAAGAACCCTAAAAGCTAAAACCTTTTTTGCGGTCAAAATCGAAATGGGGAAAGTTCCGCCGTCGTTTCGCTCTTTTACGACGACCCAACTGGTCAGAAAACCCACACCATCTCCTCCAGCGCCGCCGCGTGATTTTCGTAACAGAACCGCCGTGAGAGATTCAACTAGACTCCCCCAGACTACTCATCAACCACTTCATCGCGAGCCTTTTAGGAACCCTTTCAAGTCACCAAGTCTCTCAGACGCCAAAAGCCTCTTCAATTCAATCGCCGCCACTTCGAGAATCCCACTCGATCTCAAATTCCACAACTCTGTTCTTCAATCCTACGCCTCAATCGCCGCCGTCGACGATACCGTGAAATTGTTTCAGCACATCTTGAAATCTCAGCCTAAGTTCTCACCTGGGCGTTCCACTTACCTTATCTTGCTCTCACATGCTTGTAGAGCTCCTGATTCGTCGATTGCGAATATTCATAGAGTTCTTAATCTCATGGTCAATAGTGGTTGCGAGCCTGATCATGTAACAACCGATATCGTGGTTAGGTCTCTTTGCGAAACGGGTCGGGTTGATGAAGCTAAGGATTTGATGAAGGAGCTTACGGAGAAACACTCGCCTCCTGATACGTATACTTATAACTTTCTACTTAAGTATATGTGCAAAAGCAAATCACTTGGTGTTGTTTATGAGTTTGTTGATGAGATGAGAGAGTCTTTTGGTGTGAAGCCTGACCTCGTCAGCTTCACTATCTTGATTGATAATGTTTGTAACTCTAAGAATCTGAGGGAGGCAATGTTTTTAGTTGATGTCTTAGGTAACTCTCATAATGGGTTTAAGCCTGATTGTTTCGTCTATAACACCATTATGAAAGGGTTTTGCACACTGAGTAAAGGGAGTGAGGCGATTGGTGTTTATAAGAAAATGAAGGAAGAAGGTATTGAGCCGGATCATATTACTTATAATACTTTGATTTTTGGGTTGTCGAAATCTGGGAGAGTTGAGGAAGCTAGGAAGTACTTGAAACTTATGGTTGAAGCTGGTTATGAGCCAGATACTGCTACTTACACGTCGCTGATGAATGGAATGTGTAGAAAAGGCGAGACTTTAGGTGCGTTGAGTTTGTTGGAAGAGATGGAAGCGAAAGGGTGTGTTCCAAACGATGTTACTTATAATACTTTGCTTCATGGATTGTGCAAGGCGAGGTTGATGGATAAAGGGATGGAGTTATATGAGTTGATGAAAGCGAACGGTGTAAAGCTTGAGACTAATGGTTATGCTACGCTTGTGAGGTCTCTGGTTAAATGTGGCAAGGTGGCAGAGGCTTATGAAGTGTTTGATTATGCAGTTGAGAGTAAGAGTTTGACAGATGCTTCTGCGTACACGACTCTTGAAACTACCTTGAAATGGTTGAAGAAAGCGAAAGAAAAAGGCTTGGTTGTCTAAGTGGTATTCTCTAGCTAAGGCTTACCAACTTTCTTCTTTGTGCAAGTCCTTGTTATTTTCTATAAAAGGAATGATATTTGATTCGTTATATTGAAATTAACAGTTAAATCCTCAAGGAACCAGTATTGATTTATGATAATAGGTGGTTGGTTATCTATGTTGGTAATATTCTTGTCACATGAGATCTCTAAAGGGTTCCTTAAACACTCGACATTTTTTCTGCTATGTTTCTATAAAAAAAAAAATGTCATTTTCTGCTATTCGATTGGTATCAGCTTCTTGTTTAGTGTCATGTACTCTGTTCTTACAAGCTATGGTAAATGCTATAATTTTGGTTATTGATCTTGTCTGGGGTTGTATCCTGATAGAGATTTGCTTTGATAATTACCCCATGTGTTCCTGGGGAAGAGTATCTGAATAAAGATCGTTTCTTTTCTCTAGCTGCAGGAAGAGACTGTGAACAAACTTATCTTATATGTTCTGTTTTAACACTAAGCAGCCAAGTGCAGAGTATCATGAATTATCAGTTGAAATACAAAACCAAATCATTGAGGGGGCAAGAAAACAGAGGACAACGTTTGGTGGAATCATGAAGTAGACTTTTCACAAATGGTCAACAACATTATGGTATTAGTCTATTTCATTTTTCTAAGTGACCAATTCCAATCATTTGGTGAATATACTATTTTGTTTATTTTGATATCTCTTCTGTCATGTTTCATTATCTATTGTCTCCCCACCATTAAACAATAGAACACTACGGAGAAAATACACGTATTGGGAAGAAACGTACGTACCGCGAGGTCCACGAATACAAGATTCTGATACCCTTATTGTAAAACGCATAGATTCTTAAATCAGTAAATCTACAATAGTCTCCAGCTTTTTTCTTGAGTAGTATAAGTTTCTCCGAGCTGTCATGTTCTTGTATACATCTCTCGTACAGATCTTTTTGTAAATGCCAGAGATGATAAAAGAAGCAAGAATAGACAATAATGGGGACAAGATAATCAGAAAAATCTGAGAGCTTCACGTTGCCGGGTTCGTGATCACAGAGAAAAAAATAATAAAACACAATGACAATGGTGCAAAGAAGATCCTCATTTTCCATAAGATTTTAAATATTTAACACATGCCCAATTGCTATTGCTGCCCAAGAGATTAGATTTATGACTCAGGGAGCTTCGACTATAAGCTGAGTTGCTTATGAAGACTACTTATCCAACATAGTCATTGTTAAACAGTATGACGCTAAAAGAGATGTAGCTTTTTAAAAGAAATACACAGTACATGACACCGTGTTGAGTTATGTACAATGTTCAAAAAAGCGGTCTAGGCGGCGTCTAGGCGCTAGGCGCTCAGCAGACGCCTAGATGACCGCCTAAACCGCTTAAAATTACATTAATTTAATTTTAATATTTATTTTTGATTTTTAATTATATATATATTTATATTATTAAGTTTTATATCTGTATATGTAATTATAAATGTTTATATGTTGTTAAAATAACTTAATAAATATATTTTTCTTAATTTTGTTTATAATTTATAATTTTTTTATATTTCTAACATATATTTGTATATAATTTTATATATATAATGTTTTATGTTGTAAACGCCTAAACTGCCTAAAAACCGTCTCGACTTCGATTAGGCGTTTTAGGCTCTAGACGCTGAGTCACCACCCAGATATCGTCTAGCGCTTTCTTGAACACTGGAAATACATGATTGTATAGTTTCAATCCAATCTTGTAACTTCAAAAAGTAGATTATTGTCGGCTCTTATGCTAACCCGGCTCATTTTCTAAGCCAAGGAACCGGAGTTTTAACAAAATTGGATGCTACTGCTATCCGTTTATGTATCTAGATGCCAACTTTGGTTAATTTAGCATCCGTGTTTGTATGCAAAATTCTATTATTTTAATAAGAAATAAAACTGAATTTTGATATGATTTTTGTATATGAAGTTTAAACTTGCAAAAGATCAAGATACCTTTACAATATTAGTTTTGTTATTAAAAAAAAAGGGTGAATTACTCAAATGTTATTAATTTTAGGTAATATTACCTGAATCTAAAAAAAACTTTTTTATTACTAGAATGTTTCGGGTATTTTCAAAATACCGAGCGTGCTCCTGTTTTATGTAATCGGAAAAAACGTAATTACAAAAATATCATTGCCACGTCAGACGCCACGTCAGAAATCGCTGACGTGTAACCATAACTCAGCCGTAACGCGTTACAGAGTATGTTGCGGTTGCGTTATAGGTATGTTGCGGCTGAGTTATCGGAAAAACATTTGAGTAAGAGCGGACAGCTGACTTATTAAAATCAGACTGAGTTATGCTCATAAGTCAGCCAAGCGTTACGGCTGACTTATTAAATCTGGCTGAGTTATGCGCATAACTCAGCCGTAGTTACGGCTGAGTTTTCACCTGATGGTTATGTTGTCAAAATTTTGGCTGAGTTATCACAACGACATGGTTGAGTTGTCATAATTTTGGCTGAGTTATCACAATGACACGGCTGAGTTAACATTTTTCGCCTGGCTGAGTTATGAAAAACGGCTGACTTATGATGTTGTTACGGCTGAGTTATGGTAAAAAAAACTCTAACTCAGCCGTCATAGGCTGACTTATTTTTTGCTTTTTAATTACTGTAATGTTTTTCATGATGTGGCTGAGTTTTTATTAGGCCGAGTTATGCTATTGTTTGTTGGCTGACTTGCCACGTCGGACGTAGCATCCATGTCAGCATTCCATGTCATCATCTTTTTTCTCCGGAAATACGAAACGTCGTTCGACTCTTGTTCTTCAATTGGTTAATAAGTGAACTATTTACCTTCTTATTCCCCTTGTTCTTCTACTTCTTCTTCACTTTCTTCTTCGCCTTTTTCTTCTACTTCTTCTTCACTTTCTTCTTCGCCTTTTTCTTCTACTTCTTCTTCACTTTCTTCTTCGCCTTTTTCTTCTACTTCTTCTTCACTTTCTTCTTCGCCTTTTTCTTCTACTTCTTCTTCACTTTCTTCTTCGCCTTTTTCTTCTACTTCTTCTTCACTTTCTTCTTCGCCTTTTTCTTCTACTTCTTCTTCACTTTCTTCTTCGCCTTTTTCTTCTACTTCTTCTTCACTTTCTTCTTCGCCTTTTTCTTCTACTTCTTCTTCACTTTCTTCTTCGCCTTTTTCTTCTACTTCTTCTTCACTTTCTTCTTCGCCTTTTTCTTCTACTTCTTCTCCACCTTGTTCTTCATTATCTTTCATGGATTCAGTTCCGGTACTAGTTGTGTCCGGTAATTGGATAAAGACACAGAGATATGTATTTAACTTCGACGATAGAGGGTGTAAAGTTGTGCAGATAGATGGAGGCACAACACACGAGAAGCTTGTTCTTGAAGACTACGGATTGGACTCGTTTAAACATGAGCTAAAGCTGAGCTATATGTTCTCGAACAAGGCATTAAAACATATGGCGCATGATACTCCACCAGTTTTTGTCTCCAATGATCGACAGTTGCAATGTTTTTTGGGGCTATGGAAAACCGATCAGCTACGTCTCTGTGTAGAGTTTTCGGCGAAAGCGATTGGTCAAGTGTATTTGTTGGCTTCGCGTGGCATTTGCACTTACCATATGTATAAGAACATCTTGGTGAAGTTCAAAGGAAAACATTTGTTCCCTCTCGTGAAAAAAGCGGCAAAGTGTTTTAGGCTAACTGATTTTAATGAGGTTTTCAATGAGATTGAAGCACGTCATCCTGAACTACATGGATACCTCCAACGAGCTGGTGTCCGAAAGTGGGCGCGTGTTCATTTCCCGGGTGAAAGGTACAGTTTAATGACAACGAATATTGCAGAATCAATGAACAACGCACTGTCAAATGCTAGAAGTCTTCCCATAGTTCGACTTCTAGAATCGATACGGGATATGATGACCAGATGGTTTTCTGAACGGAGAGAGGATGCAAAATCGCAGCTAACAACGCTCACTCGAGGTGTTGAGAAACTGTTACAGGTAAGTATACATAAGTCAGTCGTCAATGTTGATAACTCAGTCATAACAGTTACAATATCTCAGCCGTTATTGTTTCCTTATCTCAGCCATTACCATTATAGTTTCCATAACTCAACCATGTTTGTTTCAATAACTCAGCCGTAATTGTTTTCATAACTCAGCCTAAAACGTTTTTTCTTAATAGGACCGTGTCACCGCAACAAGACTTATGGAGGTACAAACGATTGATGTTGTACACGTGCAAGTAAAATATGGATCATCTTTGCATGTTGTAAATTTAGAAATAAAAAGTTGCACATGCCGTCATTTTGACCACGAGAAAATACTATGCATCCATGCAATCGTAGCTGCAGAGCATATGGATGTGTCTCGTATATCCATGTGCGATCCAAAATTTAGGAGTGTAGATTTGGTTAACGGATGGGCTGGTTCAATCATGCCTCCAGATGAATCATTCCCTGCTCCTGAAGTTATGGATAATCAGAAGTGCTTGCCTCCGATTGTTGTGAACCAGCCAGGAAGGCCAAAGAAGCGTAGGATTAAATCATCTTTGGAAGTTGCCACTGAAAATAAACGCCCTAGGAAACAACACGCATGTTCGCGATGTAAGCAAGTTGGGCACAATGCGAAAACTTATGCTCTATAGTTAGGGAGATTTATTTTATTTTGTGTTATTACTCATCTATCAAGTATTATAACTCAGCCATAACTCACTATAACTCAACCTTACCTCAATATAACTCAGCCATCACATGAATCGACGAGACATTTTGTCCCGTATCATGATAACTCAGCCGTCATAAAATATAACTCAGCCGTAACATAGTTGTTAATTTAACTGACTATCCTAAGTCAGTCGTGTAAAGAACACAACTCAGCCTTCAAGTATATTACTGTCAAACGATGTCGTTCGATATATTGTTTTAGTATAAATTATGGGATTTCTTGTGATATATTGCTTCAGTAATCGAGATCGAGTCAAGATGATGGCAAATAGAGATATCTACGGCGGCAACTCTAGGGCTGATGAGAAAACTGCTTCTAAAGCACTAGCTGAGGTAGATCTCTGGACTATCTGAAATCTCAAAGCATTATCTTAATATTGTGTTTGTGGAACTGTAGGAGCTGAATCGTAATGAAATAAATATGAAAATGAGGTACGGCGAAATCCGGAGGCGTGACAAGGCCGTTCCAATCGGATGTAATTGCGATGCGGTGCTTCTCGTTGCCACTTCTAATGATCCTACCACGAGAGGAGAACGTTATTTCAGTTGTCCGTATGACATCACAGATGTAAAGATTTTTGTACTCTTATTTTTGAGTTTTGTGTTCTGTTTCTGACTTTTTTTTTAGTCTAATATGAATTATGTACTATTTGTAAGGGTCCCGGTCAAGGCTGCGGTTTCAGGAAGTGGTGGACTGATGCAGTGCGCGAAGAGTTTAGGGTTATTCAGGAGGAGAAGAATGAGATGAAGCAGGACTTGGATGCAACCAAGAAGCGCATCGAGATTCAAGAAGAAATGATCTTGTATTTGGAAAAGAAATATGACGCGTTGGAGAAGAAGTTTGACAGCTTGAACAAGTATCTGTGAGATTAGTCAAGCTCCGTTGTTTTATTTTTTATTTGGAATTGATACGAACTTTCTATGNCCGTTCCAATCGGATGTAATTGCGATGCGGTGCTTCTCGTTGCCACTTCTAATGATCCTACCACGAGAGGAGAACGTTATTTCAGTTGTCCGTATGACATCACAGATGTAAAGATTTTTGTACTCTTATTTTTGAGTTTTGTGTTCTGTTTCTGACTTTTTTTTAGTCTAATATGAATTATGTACTATTTGTAAGGGTCCCGGTCAAGGCTGCGGTTTCAGGAAGTGGTGGACTGATGCAGTGCGCGAAGAGTTTAGGGTTATTCAGGAGGAGAAGAATGAGATGAAGCAGGACTTGGATGCATCCAAGAAGCGCATCGAGATTCAAGAAGAATTGATCTTGTATTTGGAAAAGAAATATGACGCGTTGGAGAAGAAGTTTGACAGCTTGAACAAGTATCTGTGAGATTAGTCAAGCTCCGTTGTTTTATTTTTTATTTGGAATTGATACGAACTTTCTATGTTGTGGTGTTTTATCAATCTATTTTAATAACTCAGTCATGATTAATTATAACTCAGCCGTCATAAACGATATCTCAGCCAATTTGATATTTTTGAATTGGTATGTTTGATTAATTTCGGTTATATTCGGCTTAATTTTGGTTATATTAGGCTAATCTACTTAATTACAATATATTTTGGGTTATTTATTGTTAGATATTAATATAACAGACCCATAACCGGAAATAACCAAATTTGTTTTTTTGATTTTTTAAAAAAATATTCAAATGGTAATAATATTAGTATATCCATATTACCACCTTAAACCATACACATTAAAACACATTAGAACCAAAACCAAAAATCAAATGATGTTACTCATCTGAACCCTACATCTCAAACCCTAAACCCTAACCCTAACCCTAACCCAAACCCCTAAACGTCATGAGTTGTATGTTTTACACATTCTTGGTGAGAATGTGTAAAAATCAATCTTTCTCTATAATTATTACTTTTTATTGGTTATAATAATTGTAATATTCATAATTCAACTGTACATTTAAATGTTGAGTTATAATAATGTAAGTTTTCGAATATTTCATAAGTCAGCCGTATAAGTCAATAACTCAGCCATAACTTAGTCACTTTGTCGGAATTTTTAGATTTTTTATTCGAATTTTGAGTTCAATATTTTTAATTATTTTGTATATTATATTGTGAAAAAGCTAACTTTATAAATTTATTACGCGTGTGGATCTGAGCAGGCACAGAATTATTGTTTGGGCTTCCCCAACAACACTTTTTGTAATATCGAGGCACGGCACGAAAGACTAAACAAAGCCATACCAAGTACATAACTCAGCCATAACTCACTCAGCTGTTCGAAATATATAACTCAGCCATAACATATATGTTTATTTAATATTTAATTTTAACTCAGCCGTGTGAAGTACATAACTCAGACGTAACATTGAAAAGATACTAAACAAACGACTTTCTTATCCAAGTACAATTCCTACCAAAAGAAATCCAAAATGTTTCAATATCTAAGTACAATTCCTACCAAAAGAAATCCAAATGTTTTTTTACATATCCAAGTGCAATTCCTACCAAAAGAAATCCAAATGTTTTTTTACATATCCAAGTGCAAGTCCTACCTACCAAAAGAAATACAAATGTTTTTTACATGAACTGACTCATAAAATCAGGTGACTCATCGTAGATTTCTGCTACCATTTTAACCCGTATACCCTGGATGTTTTGATCACAGATTCCATTGAAAGACACACCAAGCGCTAGACATTCTATAAACTTTAAAGCGTACACGCCACAGTCACCAACCTGTCCGTTATGCGGGACCTTGGAGACTGTCCTCCTCCTGAAGGTAAACTGTTTGAAAGTAGGTGTACGAATTTCATAAGGAACGTTCGCGTTCATCTTTGCTGGAATCATCCGCGTAAACGCCCTACAAGCATTCAGCATTCTAAGCTCACT
Source organism: Camelina sativa (assembly GCF_000633955.1). Classification (NCBI taxonomy): domain Eukaryota; kingdom Viridiplantae; phylum Streptophyta; class Magnoliopsida; order Brassicales; family Brassicaceae; genus Camelina; species Camelina sativa. The sequence goes on from NC_025699.1 coordinate 26,308,724, forward strand.
GTCTTTGGTTACTTGTCCCACGATGCTATCATAGCAATCAATATGCCTTCTGTTGAGATCCACGTGCAGCGCCACCCAGTGATCGCCTCCAGTTTGTGGAGCAATATACAGGTGATCCACATCTTCTATCCACTTCAAATTAGTCGGTTCATCTGGTGGAATCAAACCTTTAACTAAATCTTCATAACTATTGCTAGTCATTATAAAAAACTTGGGTCTCATCTCGAACATCGGATAATGACGGTGAACCATTTCACTGGTGAACCACGGGTCTATAAACGCAATGCGTTTGTTGTAGAATGGGAATGGATCTCGTTTGTACCTACACCTAAGGACTCTCATAAATGCGCTCAAGTGCTGTACAACAGAAAACTGAGTAGTAAACAACAACGCAGCCATAATGTAATATAAGTCAGAAAACGACAACAATAACTAAGACATTAAGATAAACTTCCTTCATCAGTAAGCCACCCAATTTAGCATATTCTCCTGGCCTCACTGGCCAGTCCTTTCGTTCGGTGATTAGCACCCTATAGAATTCAATTTCAATTCCGCCTTCGCTTAACGGAATATTCCTAACAAACAAAAAAACACAAGTTAAAATATAATGTTAACAAGCTGTTATTAACTTGCTAAGCAAAAGGGTCTAAAGGGTCATACTCGGCGCTCTTCAGGAACTCCAAAAGTTTCTGCAACTTGACCGGATCAACAAGTGCCAGAGGATCATATATTCCATGTCCAGGTGAACAGTTCTTCCTCATGCACGTCAGTCCGTTGTCTCCAATATTAGGGAAAATCCAGCTTGGATGATCTTGTTGTGTATTCAATGCACTCCCATCCGCTGACAGCTTAAGACTCTCCAGCCTTAAAGCTTTAATTCTATCAAGCCTAATCTTTTCCTCCTCATCATCCTCAGTTTCAGGTTCAAGTGAGTTGGCTTCAGCAATAAACTCGTCTGTAATATCATAAAGCTAAGCACCTTCTGCACCAGATTCTCCCTTATTCAAACCTCCAGGTAGTACAAATTTCAACGGCTTAACAACAGCAGCAGTAGGATTTTTAGGCGGCCTACCACCTCTACCTCTACCTCTACCTCTACCTCCAGCCGCAGCTACTTCTTTGGCCTTCTTTGCCGCCTCTAACTCTGTGGCCTTCTCTGCCGCCTCTAACTCTTTGGCCTTCTCTGCCGCCTCTAACTCTTTGGCCTTCTCTGCCGCCTCTAAAAGTTTGTAATTTCTCCTCGTGTAAGGCCGTGTTGTCATATCAGCTGGAGACTTCTTAGCAGCTGGAGAAGTCAAAGAGTTCTTTTCCTGTATATCATAGCGAAGACAATTCAAATTATGATAACTCAGCCTAAACATTCTAAAAACTCAGCCATAAAACAAAGATAAATTAGACATTATGATAACTCAGCCTAAACATTCTGAAAATAAGCCATAAAACAAAGATAAATCAGACATTACCTTCTCTGCCGCCTCTAACTCTTTGGCCTTCTCTGACGCCTCTAACTCTTTGGGATTTCTCCTCCTGGAAGGCCGTGTTTTCGTATCAGTTGGTTTCTTAGCAGCTGGAGACTTCTTAGCAGCTGGAGACTTCTTAGCAGCTGGAGACTTCTTAGCAGCTGGAGAAGTCAAAGAGTTTTTTTTGCTGTATATCATAGCGAAGAAAATTAAAATTATAATAACTCAGCCTAAACATTCTGAAAAATCAGCCATAAAACAAATATAAATCTGGCATTACTTTTGATGTCTGAAGTTCCTGTCCATGTCCCAAATGTAAAATCTGGTCAGTCGTGTTTTGACCAGTTTGTCCTAAATCCATTGAAATCCATTGAAAGCCATAAAACAAATATTCTCCAGATTCGCCGATACATTCTCAATGTTTCTATCAATGGTGTCAAACCTTGTGTTTAACTTAGAGATCAATTCGTAGATAGTGCTAACCGACCCATCTTCCCCAGCATCTTCATCCTCACTTACCTTTTTTCCTTTTTTCTTCTTCTTCTCCTGTTCAACTCCTTCACTAGTTTCACCACCCTGACTGTTGGAAACTTTTATCTTCTGGACTTTCCGCTTCTTTGCGGGAGGAGATTCAGACTCAACAACTGCTTCAGCTTTCTTTTTCTTTTTCTTCTTATCACTCCCCTTAACATCCCAAAAACCTTTAACAAACGTATTCATATGTATGTCTTCGATCAGGCGATCAATTGCTGGGTCGTCTTCTTGTTCTGGCTACGAATGAAATAGCTTGCAGCCATTTTCCTTCATAACCATTTTAATCACACGCAGCTGTAACATAAGAGATTATGAAACCCATCAGTAAGTTTTAACTCAGCCAACACTAAAGCATAAATCAGCCATTACTAAACCATAACTCAGTCATCACTAAACCATAACTCAGCCATTACTAAATCATAACTCATCCATTACTAAACAATCACTCAACTAAACCCTAAACCTTACCTCACCAAGCGCTTTGATCTCTTCAGCAATTACGGTTCCCAGCGATGAACGTGTACGGTTTCCACCCCATTTAAGCATCGGTATGCCACCATCTTCAGCTGATGCATTCCCAAACCGTTCTCCAAAGCATTTGATGGACTCATACGCCCAAGCCTGTAACACGGGTGTAAACCCACTAAGGGTGTACGACTTTCCCATAGGGTTCAACATCTTTATGGAATCAACCAGAGCTTCAAATGCTGACCGACCCCACGGATATGTCTTCATTGCTTCATCATCAAAAACTCTTGTGGCACTTTCATATGGAATTCTAGAGTTATGATGCAAACTATAAAGTCCAATGTGTTGAAGTAGCAACAACCCCAACCATTTATGATGATCAGGGTTAACCCACCCCCGACACACTTTTAATGCTTCCCTGAGTTCAAATAGCGTTGGACCTGCCCCACCAGACACTTTCAAAAGTCTGAAGAACTCTTTGTGTTCTTCTTCAAGTTCAAACCGTTCAGTAGGCATTGGGTCTATGTTTAACCCCGTCAGATAATGAAATTCATTCAACCCAAACCTGATAGGTTGACTGCTGACCACAAACCAAAGCTCCTTCTTATGTACCCTTAACTGGTTACATAGTAGGAAATGAACAACCTTACCAGACCAGACGAATTGGCTATCAACTAGCTTAGAGATTATTCCAATAGGTACATCCTTCGTTTTTTCCCACGCATCCAGTCCTATTTATTCCCTAATCTGAGGGAATTCTCTCATCCTGAAATTGGTGTTAATATCTCTACACTCTATATTAGGGTTTCCTTCAGCGTATAGTCTTGGGGGGGTAATCCCTTGCTTGTTCTTCAGAAATAATCACCATCGACATCTGTTATAGTTCATAAGTAAATCATAAAATAAATCAGCCATAACATAAAACAAACTCATACACAAAGCATAACATAACTCAGCCACAAACACATAACTCATATCTAAAGCACAAAATATCTCAGTCACAACTCAGCCGTAACTCAGCCGCAAAATAAAACAAACAGTAAATCAGCTATCAAATCAAATAAATCTAACAAATCAGTCATAAACCCTAAAATAACTGAACCGCAACATAAAACAAAAAGTAAATCAGTCATCGAATCGAATAGATCTAACAAATCAGCCGTCATTAACAACGGCGACAATCAGCCGTAAATCATCAAAAACCCCACATTCAGCCAGAAAACTCGAAACTAAAGAGTCGACACATACCGGATAGACGAAGACGAAGAAGACGAAGAGAGAGAGAGAGCGACGACGAAGATAGAGAGAACAAGTAAAGACGGCGAGAGATGACGGCTGGAGATTGACGCAAGAGAGTGGACAATGACAGAATATCGCCGGCGACGAGAGATGACGAGAGTTTCGATATTTTTTTTTTCTGGTTTGTGAACAGTTAAAACTATTCACTTTCCCTCTCTTTGATATAAACAAGAGAAAACAAAACTGTGGATCTAAAAAAACTGCTTAATGACGTGTTAAATCATATCTGATGTGTATTTTTTTTTTAAATTTTTTACTCAAATTCGAGAAACAAAACCCAAGGGGTAAATTGTAATTACATTCAAAGCACTAAACATTCTAGTAATTTTCAAAAGATTTATAGATATGAGTAATAAACCAACTTTTAGATAACATTTCAGTAATTTTTTCAAAAAAAAACTCAAATAACTTTACTAAATTTCATGTCAAGTTCTATACTTCTATGCACACCTACAATTTTAGGTTAAAATATATAAAACAAAATGTTGCGTTGAAATTGCAGGATACAAAGTTGTGAAACGCAAATTCAATTTGGTGTTAAAAATCACAGAATCTTCCAAATGTAGAATTCAAATACAAATATTAACGGAAAACTGATATAGTTTTGCATTTGAATCTTCGTAAGAGAAAAAAAAAGGTTCTTGATTTTCTAAATTTTGTTTACATAACAATTCCATTATATCATCAAAAAAAAAAATCATTATTTTGTAGTTTAAATTAAACTTAGTTTTAATTTTTTTGTATTACTTCAATAGTTTTTCACTTTTGTATGATGATGACCCACGACCACGATATAAGCATAACTCAACAAAAAACTTGTTTTATAGTTGTATATATTATGCCATTACCAACGTCCACTCTTCCCACCTACATATTCTTCTCTTAATTAATTAGAGAAATCGGTAGGCGAAGAAAAACAAAAAATGGGAGATCATTCTCATTGTTACAGGTTGCTTTTTGATTAAATAACGTTAACACATCTTTGTCACAGATTCAACTTCCTAAATACTAATAATATATATCATACTATATTTCTACTTCTTTTTTAATAAATGGCTTTTTATTTTTATTTTTCCGCTCGACCAACGAAACAATATATAGCCACCAGGTGATAGCCACTAGCTAAAAACTATCATATGTAAACCAATTCAGCTGGTTCTATGAATCCAAAAATTGTTTAGTTGGTTAAAGCCATTTTAGTGTTGGAGCTACTTTAGGGAACACACCTGACATGCGCCACAAAAAATAACCTTAGAAAAGAATGTTTTTGGAGATCTATGCTATATACAATGTACGTAACATGATTGATGCATGCAATTATTGGTGACTGCCAATGAGATCTTAAACAATGATAAACGCAGCTTTTACACGTGTCGATAGTGCCGGTGACTTGGACAAATGGTGATGTCCGTTTACAAGTCCATGAACGGTGGAATTTTACAATCTACGAGAGAAATTAGAAATATTATTGGAACGGTGGTATTTTTCAGTTTGACAATAAAAAAAAAAACTAAATTACTTTTGTTCCTTTTTTTGTGTGTGTTAAATAGCCAAAAATTTGGTAAAATTGTAAAAAGAAGATACGCCGTACGCGCAAAGTAGATGTACACAGTAAGTAGTTTTCCTTTTGCATGTAATTTAAACAGATAACATGATACTGTATAAAATAAATCTTAGGAAATATATGGTATTTTTCTTGTTTTTATTAGTAGATTCTTTAATTTACCAACATGTAGCATACCAATTTAGATTGACTTACAACATCACTAGAACAAACCGCTAATCTGTGTATCTTATCTTTTCACTTAATTCATTTCAAAGTAATTACTAAGAACAACAAATTTGTTTTTAAAAAGTCCAACATTTATTTTAAATGACAGTTAAGTAATTAAATATTACTAATATTTTAAAGTCTTTTAATACAAAAGATACTCAAATGATGTTAGATATGTAATTTGTATATTATAATTATCTAATTAAAATGGGAGACAAGATAATTTTGAGTTTGAGACTTTTAATCCAAACCAAAAGGTCGGGAAAAAAAATTAATACATAAAATTCATAGTTAAATAGAAAATCATGTGTACCTAAGTGTTGGGATACAAACAATGTCCCACATCTGAAGATTAGAAAAGAAGTTTATAATATATAAATCAAGACCAACTCCAATTAGTATGAGACCTTTTGGGAAGGAGCCCAATAAAAAATCCGTGCGGGCTTTGCCACCTGGGCCCAAAGCGGACAATATCATATTAATAGGGGAGTTGGTTTGGACTTAGAAAGCCCAACAATTGGTATCAGAGCCTAGGTCGAAAAGTGGACCTAGGTGAGTGGGTGTGGTGCCTCAAGAATACTTCAGGAATAAGAGGGTACCGGAGCCTAGGTACCTAGGTTTCACTGAAGGGGAGGCTAAAGTATCGTGGTACATAGTTTGAGGGGAGGTTTGTTGGGATACAAACAATGTCCCACATTTGAAGATTAGAAAAGAAGTTTCTAATATATAAGCCAAGACCAACTCCAATTAGTATGAGGCCTTTTGGGAAGAAGCCCAATAAGAAATCTGTACGGGCTTTGCCACCTGGACCCAAAGCGGATAATATCATATTAATAAGGGAGTTGGCTTGGGCTTGGAAAGCCCAACACTAAGTATATGTAAAAGATCTACGCACTTACGTTACTTTAATAAAAAATTGCTACTTATAATAAATTCACTTTGCCCTTTGTTGAACTTTTCATGTATATCTATTAATTTTAAAAATACAGATAGAATTATCAGATGAATCAGGTATATGGAATTAAAGTTTAAAATATCTGTTCAACAATTTTATGTTACACTTAAGTTGGAAGAAAATAAAATTGCTAGTGTTTTTAACTTTCCGCTAAAATGTTAAGATTTGGTTTGGAAACCATATATGTATAAAAATTAAATTGAAAAGCATTTTCTAATGCAACACCATCGTCTAGTTTATCAAGTTCATTTCTAAAAAAATTATTATATATAAGAACACATATCTCTAATGCAACTATCTTGCGCACCTCAAGAGTCAAGGCTCAATGCGCTTTTATGTTATATTTTGAAAATATAACTACTCTTGAACATTTTTGTAATAAATTTACGTTTTAAATATATATATGTATTATCACAATTCAAAAATATATATTTCTAGATAACAACTTACATATGTAAAATTCTTATATTTGTAATCAGGTTTTCCCTTGTTACATTTATTTATATATATAGTTCAGAAATACACATCTTTTTAGTATATTTATTTTGATAGCAGCTCCCCTTTTGGAACTACCAAATTATACTATTACCAAACACACACAAAAAAATTTTTGATTCCATAAAATCTTACATTTAAATTCTGTTCTGTAAGTTTTTCATTTGAAAATCATTTACATTAGTATTTCAGAATGTAAATTTAATTTTTATGTTTTCAGTATTATTATTGACTGGAACTTTTGCCACACCCAACCCATGGAAAAAGGAGAAATTTCATAAATACACATTTTTCAATCCACATTTCAAAAATATTCCATTCTAAAAAATTTATCTAAAATGTTTCTAGAAATTTTGAATACACACAAATAAGTGTATAACCTTAGTTATTAAATATACTCAAACTATCTTTGATATGTTCAAATTAAACCCTAGAACTACTCTCTCACATTAATAGATCACTGTAGTACTTAGGGGTCAAATTCCACAAAGACTCAAGACTACACAATAAATTATAGAGTTTTCCAATTATGCTAAACATATTTAATTGAATTAAAATAAATAATGCAAAATATTAAATAAAAGATGTTGTAAATTCAGAAGATCAAAAAGCTAGGTCTAGGGAATTTCTCAGGAAATTTTGAAATATTAAATCAATCAATAAATTAGGATTCAAGCAATTAAGAACAGATCTAGAACTCTAATCACTTTTGTAAATTAAATCAGTTCTCACTGCAAATTATATCTGAATTTAAAACCAGAAAATCCAAATCTCTTTGCAAAATTCTAGGTAATAAATCAGCTTTAAAAACATGTTTAGATTGTTCACAAAATTATTAAGTCAAATCTCTTTGCAAGAAATAATTTTGCTCATCAAAAGGTTTTATCATGAAAATCAATTATATTCTCATATCAATTTATTTTCCTTGATTATTAATTCTAGATGGCCAATCAAGGATTAATATGAAAAACAACCTAAGATGAAGATCTAGCAAGATAATGAATCCTAAATAAACAGATCTAATAATTCATAAAAACCCTATGAAAAACCCTGAACCTAACAAGCAAACTACTCATACATGATCAATGAAGAACAAAACATCTTTCTGAATAATAAGCAACTGAAATTAAAAAGAGTAAGAAGGAGTTCAAAAATTCTTCTCTATAAAGCAGATCTCTCTCTTCCAAAAGCTCTCAAAATCTCACAGAGTTGCAGGAAAAATAAAACTTGATATAATACAACTTAATGATTTGGAAAACCTAAAAATAAATATTTATATATCCTATAACACGTCAGAGACCAATGATGCAAATATGGAAAATTTCAGGCAACTTTTATAAATCTTCCAAAACTTGGGTCTTGAGTCGGCAGACAGGGGTGTCGATCGATGCCCATAATCTTGGTGTCGATCGATGCTAATCAGACTTCAAATTGATTTCTTCCGGTTAAATGCTCCAAAATCATCCAAATTGCTCCATTTTGCTCATTTCATGCCAAAATCCTAGAAAACCTATAAAGACTCAAAATATCCTAGAAAACAAATCAAAAGACTCTAAAAGACTACTTATATCATGGTTAAAAACCACAAAAACCATGATATATCAATCTTAATATCTTGTAAAATCTTATAAAACTTTCTAAAATTTTTATTAAAACTTGGATGAGTCTCCAACCTACGTAGCATTTATCATCAAGAAACACCTTGATTTTGAAAGAAAAAACATACTAAAAAAGGTATTACTCCAAAATCCTAAAGAAAAAAAACTCAAATTACACGTTGCAAATATTTAATTTTTCCACGGATACAAACAAAGTAATCAATAAAAGTGCAGCTACAAACAATCAAACGAAAAATTCGACTCTTCTCCACGTGTCATAAATCCGTTGAGGCTAATCAGACAATATAGGTAGGATAGGACGAGGCATAATATGGTTGAGGAAGATCTGCATTGCTTCACCTACCGAGACAATTTATAGACCGTTTCATATTATTTTAATTTAGAGTACTCGGGTAGCCATTAATTATGTGGCCAAACCGGAGGCATAACAGACGATGACTCATCAGCTATGTGGCCAAACTGTTACGCATAATTTGACAAATCGAGCTTATAAAAAAACATGACAACTCAGAATCACACATTTTGCCTATAACAATCGGACAAAATTAAAATAATAAATATCCTATTATTTGTTGAAGTTTTGTTGGTTGATGTTACAAACTTTTATCATATAAATAGAGCTCGTTGAATAAAAATTAACAACACAGATCAAAGACAATACTAACCAAATATGGCGATGATGATGATCAAGAATCATGTAAGATCTATTAGCTTACCTTCAAGATCTCATCCTAGCACAGCAGCGATAGAGGAATCGCTTGACAAGCTTCTTATCATCACCATGAACACTTCGACGATGACGTCATCCGATTCGGTTTACTCCGGTCTATCGGGGCTGGAGGATCTGTACGACTGCACGGAAGAGCTTCTTAAGATGGGTTCGACGCAAAGTGTGTTGTCGTGTAGTGATGGGAGGAAGAAGAAGAAGAAGAAGGTGAAAGGAGAGTTTATGGAGGAGATGCTTGATGGTTCGTTGAGGCTAATGGATATATGCAACGTCTCGAGGGATCTCATGGTTGAGACTCATGAGCGTGTTCTTGGTCTTCAATCTTGTGTTAGGAGAAGGAAAGATGTCGATGTCTCGGGATATGTCGGGTTTAGGAAGAACATGAGGAAAGAAGTGAAGAAGCTTCTTGGATCTTTAAAGAACATTAGTGTAGGGTTAGTGGTGAGCGATCATGATTGTGATCAAGAAGGTGATATTCACTTCTTGGCCGTGATTCATGCAATGAGACGTGTCGTTTTGATGACAATTTCGGTCTTGAAGTCGTTCTTGGAGTTCTTGTCCGGACGACAAAACGGTAACGACATAAGGAGCAAGTTGGCTTTAGTCCTCATGAACAAAAAGTTTCATGATCACGATAAGATGGTCAGAAACGAGTTGGAGAATGTAGATTCAGCGATTTGTGGAGATTCTATCTCTCATGATGATCTTCATATGAAGCTTGAGGAAGTTCAGGTATGTATTGGAAGGTCCGAGAAGAGTCTAGAAGGGTTGTTTCGAGGGTTGATTAGAACACGAGCCTCCCTTCTCAACATAATCTCTCAATAGATGTATATGTAATATTGTAATCTTCGTGGGCATTCGATTTTAGAGAATTTGCCGGAGGGATGCATTATACAAACATAAAATTTTGTAAAAGAATAGTTTAATTTATTATACATATAAGTATATTTTGATATATAGGAAAAAAACAATTTGAATCACTCAGTATGACAAACAGTCCACAGGTTCTTAAATCCATTAAAAGTCGCACACTAAAACGAACCAAAGTCGTTTATAGTGTAAATAAATGGGTCACGTATATAGCCAAACTCGTTTATAATTTATATATATACGTGACCCATTTATTTACACTATAAACGAGTGTGAATGGTGGTGGTGTTGTCAAAGTCCAAACACGAGTGATGAGTTTCTTCACATCTTCTGTGGTATGTGCTGCACTCAGTGTCACCCTTAGCCTTAAGTTGAATTCCACAACAACATATGATGAGTTTCACCGAGATTCAACGAAAACTGATTTTAAAAGTTTCTTCTTTACCCTGCAAGAATTGGCTGGCACTGTGGGCGGTCTTATTGCCATTACATGGAAGCCTGCTTTTAATAGATATACCTGCAACAATGAGAAAAATCAATCATCTATACAAGTTTGTTTGTGTGTAAGAGAGAGAGAGTAAGAAAATGTCTTGAGAAAGCCATTAACTCAGACACTTTCCAATTTTGGTAGACCCAAAAACAATGAATACAAATACTACATAGTGTTGTATTGTTAGCTAATCAGAATTTAACATCATATTATATATATTATGCCTTGAAAATAAGTAAAAATCTCCAAAAAAAAATGTGTTTGATTTGGTTGAAAATTCAATTAACTTGTCAGATATTTCAAGTGTTACTCATGAGTAGTAAGGAAATCTACAGACTAGTAAAAAGCTTATCTGTTTATTTAAGAAAGTTGAGAAAACGTACTCCAAAATATACAAGAAAAGATGGTTTAATCATGAATTAATAATGTCAAAGCGGACCCTTGTTCCTTGAGAGTTGAGAATAGATCTTTTAACTTGTTGTATACATATCTTGGAGGGAGTTTTGAGCAGAGGAGGTTAAGTCATTAAAATAATCAGAAAAGCATAGATTATCCTCATCCAAATCTATGTGAGTCATCACTAATCCTCCATCTCCAACTGTTTCAGAATTTAAACCCAAATCTTGGTTCGTCGTAGTCACCATCGAGACACCATCCATCTCCAAGCTCTGCACATAATTCGTCTTAAAATCAAAGATGTCATCAAGATCCAGCTCTTGAATGAACTCATCAAAGTTTTCCAGCTCTTCAACATTGTTGTTTATGCTGTTGTTGTTGTTGTTGTCAGAAATCTGTAGCATCAGATCTTCATCTAAATTGGACAAGTGGATATTATTATCATCATACAAATCAGTGTGAACCACCAATCCTTCATCTACAATAATAGCATTAGAATGATCAGAGAAGGAGTTTTGATGATTTGGTGTCACCATCGAGATCATGTTTTCCAACTCTGAATTCACTGACGAACTCGTCGACTCAAAATTAATGATCTGATCAATGTCCAACAACTCTTGATTGCATCCATCCACGTTTCCAAGTAAAGCATAGTTGTTGTCGTTGTCGCAACAAGATTCAGGATTATTAAGAGTATGGTTTTGATGAGTTCCGTCTAATAAACCCTCCTTCTCCTCCACGTCCTCAGTACAATCTCGTCGATTTTGCAAGGCATTGCAACGCAAATCTTTCAGATCTTGCAACATCTTCGACATTGAGTTGATCGCGTCTCCCAGTTCCTCCGGATCCTCTGATTTTGCAAGCCTCTCATCTTCCCACCAGAACCCTAACCCTAACCCTAGATCTTCCCTAAGAGGACGCTCATTAGCGAGGAAAGCGGCGACAACGCTATCCACAGATGAATGACCAAAGGTGTAGAAAGAAGCGTTGGAATTGGAAGAAACGGGAGTTGCCAAGATCGCAATTTGTGCATCGGCGAGCCGGCAAATCTTAGCCGCTTTGCTGTAAAGACCCTTTGTGCGTTTTGAGTATGCTACGGCTCGTGAATCTTTTTTCCCTATCATCTTTATCGGAATCTTTTGCTTCAAGCCACCCATTATGTTGTTTTCACGATTTCACAAACAGAAGAGAGAACTAGAAAACACAGAGTGAGTTTTTTGTTGTTTGCCTATCGCTAAAGATATGGCAACATTCTAAGTATGATTGTTTTCCTTTTTGTTTCAAAGTAATTAGTCTTAATCACCTGAGACGAACCAAGGCTGGTTCAGTAACCAACCAGTTAAGCCAACTTTATTTTGGTTTAGTGCTTTTTATTTTATATACTAAGCTGAATTTTGAACACAACAAATATTCAAACCAACTAAACCAAAAAAGTAAACCCAAGTTGTAAGGCTTTTACTCAGGATAACTAGATTAGTACCCGCGGTACACCGCGGACAAAAATTATTTATAACTAAATTATAAGTTGTATTTATTAGTTAAATATGTTATAATTACATAATAATTGTTAAATAAACCATATACTACCGCAATATAATATATTTTTTACATAATATTTATTTTAATCAATTTTGATTAGATATGTTTATTCTCTGATACCGACAATATTAACAAAATAATGAAATGATGTTTACCCGTGTAATACCAAATTAATGATATTTTTAATTAATATAAATATCGATAAAACCCGTTCCGAGATATTTTAACTCACACTTTATCATCTTAATATTTAATATTTATTTTGTATCTACGGTATAATGTTTATCATATTTAACTTTTTAAAGCTTTTAAATATTTTTCATATTTAACCTTTTAAAAATCTTTAAAATAAAGAACCGGAATAAACCAAATGCAAGTTTTTAAAGTTTGAATGCCTGATAAATCAAGCTTCCTACTCATTTATATTCGTAATCATTTTGGTTTCTTTTAAAGTATGACTCTAAACTATTGTCTAATTTTTTTGACGATGTGGGATATTGTACCGTATTTTTTATTTATCTATTGAGTAATATATGTCCGTTTTAAAAATTTTGTATTACATTATATGCAGGAAAAAAATCACAATTTTTATTGACTAAATGTATTATAGAATAATTCAAGATAATTTAAATATAAATTCAAATAAAAATGAAAGGGAATCATATATTTATGTTTGAATGAGACAAAAATATTTCCTTATTCTTTAAAATCTTACTTATAATTAATTTTGAAATTTTGGTAACTAATATTAAAGTCAATACATTAAATGTAAAAACTTTCCAAAAAGTATTTTTGAGCAAAAACTGCTGCAAAAATACTAGTATAGATTGAAGAGTAGCAAAACATTTAATTAAACCACATCAAATCAAACAAATTGTAAGGCCTTAGATAGCCATCCGACTACTCTCCCTTAAGTAAAATTACAGAGAGACCTTAAACTCTCTTCAAGGTAAAAACCCTTTGCATTGTCGATTGTCTCCTTGATGAGAACGTCCTTGGATGATAATGTCAATGCTGGTCGCGTTCCTTTCTCAGTGACACAACGACGTTGGCAATGTTGTGACGTATGAGTTCTGCGTCACCTATTGATTAAGGTGTTCAAGCTTAGACTATGGTAGTACCAATCATCTGAATTAAAAACTTACCCTTTAAGCTTCGGTTTTCAGTATAGACAAAGTGTATATGCAACAACTTCTATCGTAAATACAACTTAAAATATATATATCTTCATATTTCGGGTATCGATCATCAAGAAGCATTGAGATGTTTGAGCACTGCTTCAGAAGAATGACGAGCAAAGTGCTTCTGCCTTAGCTTCACATAAGGATATCCCAGGAACGACAAGAAATGAGCTGGCTTAGAGAAGGACGTTATCTCATACCAAACTTGACCATTACCGTCAAGCTCTATTGAAAACCGTTCTTCTCCAGCCAGTAAATGTCCCTGAAGAGTGCCGCTCCCGTACCCGAAATGCGCAGGGCCTTTTCTAGATTTGCGGCTTTCATCGACATAAACCACTTGAAGAGGAAGCATCACCCATGGAAGTACTTCTTTCACACAGATGCAAAACTTGTTACCGGTTTCAACTGGAGTTTCAGGATCAACAAATGTCCAACCCATACCAAAATGCCTGCAAAGATTATTATCAGATCGAAATCAATGAGAACAGAACCAATTTGGTGTTTCCATTAAATTTGAGATGAACAAAAAAGAAACATTGTATGTACTTCCAAGTCTGGAGAGCATTTTCCCCCTTCTCATAACTCTCTTTACCAGAACCGACTAGAACACGAGCATGATTGATCAAGAATCCATCTTTATCTATCTCTGAGTCTTCCTTAAGTTTAGCTATAGACTTAGAAGAAGCTCCTCTGTACTTGTTGTCATAATTGAATGTTCCTGTTCTGGATTTTAAAAAGTACAAACCATACTTAAGCAAGCTATTTCTAGTGCAAGATTTTGTTTTTTCTCCTTCTAATTTACGAATTTGATTCTTACTTGTTGAGTACTTGTTGCTGCTGCTCTGAAGATGGACGACCCCAACTTAAGAACACCATCTCCTCTTCCACAACCACTGACAACAACTGAGAAATTCAAAAAATAAATCGATAAGTAAGCGAATCAATTAATAAATATCGAAACTTTGAGCTATTCTAAATTCGAATTTGGGAGGTGTATAGAGAAGAACCTGCAAGCTTCACAATTCAGAGGCGTTTAATCCCACCAAATTCATTTGGTTAGTGGAGAGCTCCAGAGATTTATCATCCTAATCCTCCTCACTCATGTGTTCCGTTCCGGGTTTGCATTATGTCGTTTATTTGCATCGAGAACGGCACGGTGTTCGTTACTAAATGACTAAAACGACGGATAACCCATTGTCACAAACCAAGTGTGTGTATGTTCCTAATGTCAACGCCTTTCTATAATTAGGGGCTTATATTTGGCAAATCATGGAAAGCAGATCCTTGAGCTTTATGGTTCAGGTCTTCTGGAGTGTGTCTTTGCTTCGCCGATGTGTGTTGAGAGTTGAGACACAACAAATCTTCACGTGACCTTTAGTCACGAAAGGTAATCTAAATAATATATATATATATACACATTTTTTTTTTTCATAGAAATATATTTTCCATTCTCTTTTTTTTTTTTGTCAACGATTTTATTTCTCGTAGTGAGTTTTAAATATCCGAAAAATCTCACATAAATTTATGAATTTTACATAATACTAGGATATATCCCGTGCTTAAAGCACGGGTCAACATTTTTAAAAAAATTTATAATATAATAATAAAAATTATTGTTTTTAAAAAAAAATTATTTTGTTTGAGATAATATTTATTTTTAATTGTTATGTAAATCTATTAGTCTATATGAATACTAATTATTTTAGAATATTATAATATTTTCTTTTTGACGTATTATTACAGTTTTATATTGTTTATTTGTTGTATTTGCATCATATTTTGTGAAATATAAAATAGTAATTTTAATATTATAATTATGAGTAAATAAAAATTATTAATTTTTATAAATTTAGTTTTACCAACCCGCCAATGTGGAAATTAAAACACACATTTTCATACATTTAGTAATATATCTTCGTTTAAAAAAATTCAAATCACAACATATGCAGAAAATATGCATTTTATTAATTATAAGTATTATATGAAAGTTCTAAACAATTTGTAAATAAAATAAAATAAAGATGATAGGAGAATCATAATTTGAAATCTTAACAAAATCTTCGAATTTAGTTATTAAAAATAATTGTATTGTATACTTGGATATAAAATCTTAGTTTTTAAAATTCTGATTGGTTTATATATTTAAAAAAAAATAATTAGTAATTTCGTCCATAATTTATTAGAGAGAGAAAATATTTTTTTAGATTTTTTTAGATTTTTTAATATTTGATATGTGAATGTTTTTTATTTTTAATTTAATTATATTTATTTAAATTAGTTAATTAAGCTTAACTATTTTTTTCTAATGGCAATTGAATGTAATTTTTTACACATTTTAAGGTTAGTTTCATATTTGTACTTCTCAATTAATATAGTAGGATTTGAAGTCAGTTTGTAATTTTGTTTCACACTAGGATTTCATCCGCGGTATACCGCGGGGCTAAATATAAATTATTATATTTTAAATAATAATTTTTAATTTATTTAGTTTTCAAATTCTTAATTAATTAACTTTTGTCTAATTAATTTATAATTTTGTTTACAATTATTTTTCTTCTTCTTACACTTTTATAAAGTTTATAATTTAATTACATTAAATTTGTTATTAGATAGAATATAAAATTCTAGATTTGTTTTGTTCTCTAGAATTAAACAGAGGTATATGCCTATATGGTATGTTATTTTATATTTTTATGTGTATTTAATTTTTTTTTTTGAATATCAAGAATGTGTTATAGTATGTGTAATATTTTGTAGTTCATATACTAACTAATTTATAAGTTAATTTTCCAAACTATGATTACAAATCTATAGTATATATGTGATAAACTAATAGTTTTAGTGTTGGTTCTATAGTCTAAACCCGCCATGCTAGGCGGGTCAGACAACATAATTTTAATCCAATATAGCTAATGTTGTAATTTAAAATTTAAAATTATGATATTAACAAATCTAGAAAACAATTTTAATCCAAAATAGCTAATTATAATAACAGCTTTGGTATNATATTTTATGAAATTATATTAATTACAAATAATAAATTTAAATATTTGACATACCGTCACTATAAAAAAATTACAGCCAATAAGATTACAAAATGAAAATTTTAAATATTATAATAAAACAAAATTATTTCTATTAACAATTCCTTGAATTTTATATAGTTATTAGAATTTTATAAAATAATAGAGAGTTTTGAAATTAATAAAACTTATCATTTAACAAGATTTCCATAACAACTGTATCTAATTAATTTCTAATAGTAATATGAAAATAACTTAACTTTAATTTAAACAGATGATTTATTTTAAGAAATCTTGAAATAAATCAGTAATTAGTTTACCAAATATCTAAAATTTAGGGATTATTTTGAAAACTAACCTTATATATATACTCTCATCGATTTATGTCATCATTATCTTTAAAAAGTCTATAAAATTTAAAAACAGGACTACCCCGAAAAATACCACATGAGATTAGAAAATTTAGATAGCAACATTAAAATTTTAAATTCTTAATAATTTTGGTAAGAGTTAATTTAAAAACATATATTTTGTAGAATTCAGCTAATTTTGGATTAAAAAAAACAGATAATGTTTTTTAAAAAATATAAAGAAAGTTTGTGTAATTTCCATTAATTTTGTAGTAATTTTGTAAAAATTAAATAATCAAATGGAAAACATGGATATCCCGTTAGAAGCTTTCTCTNTCCTTATGAAAACATGCAATTATTTTTTGTGTGAATTAAACTATTTCATATTAATATTAGAGAATGTAACTTTTTATTATTTTCATATTTTAAAAAATAATAATTAATACATTTTAGAAAAATTAATTGAATGTTATATGTTAATTGAAAATAACTAAATTATTATGTTTCCAAAACTATTTAGTCTCTTACTATAGTTATGTATAACTTAATTACTACAGTGAAAATATATATATATTTTTTTTAAAGTATAAATAATTATGTTTCCAAAATTACAACTTAATTAAATTAGGATCCGAGTTTTATGGAAAATTTTGTTTAGTATTAGATTTGTAACAGTAATTAATATATTTAATATCAGTTCCGATTTTGGAAAATCGGTTCGTCATTTTAATATTTTAGTTTAAGTTTTATAAATTAAATTTAAATATCAATGGCAGTCTTGTAAATAAGGTTGAAGTTGAGGATTTATTTCATAATTGTACTTGAAAAATGTATATATAGATATTAAGCCGTGAATTTTCAGTATACAAATAAAACCATGATCTTTTTTTTGTCAACAAAATTATATCTTTATTAGTTTTTTTTGTTGAAACTGGTTATATATTTTTTTTACTAGTTACCCACTAATTTCTAGCAGAGATACAAAATTGTTAAATAAGTTGATGTATATAGGTTAATTAGTGATATGTCAATTGAAACGGTTTCTTCATCCTTCTAACAAATAATTAGGTATCTGTGCTATCTTGCAGATAGCATTGACAGTTTGAAACATGAGTTACACATCCATATATTAATTTGCTTTTAAGTTTTTAGCAATTATGTGTGTATATAATAGACCAAATAGTTTCAATAAAATTGACCTTTTATTTGTAATATTGATCTTAGATGAAATATTAAAAATGAGAAAATCTGAAATTGAATTGTGTATATAGATAAAATCACAGTTTTAAAATAGTGTTAACTCTCAAAAATAGATAAATACACATCTGATTACCCAAAACGAGTTTATGAAATCTCGACATTTACAATTTACAGGACCTACATGCTTTGTTACATAAAGGAAATGTAAGGATTACAACAAAAGGATATTGCCAAACTTTAACAAGGGAAATGAGGCTTTATTCACACTAACTAGGTTTGAACCTGCGGTTAACCGCACGACGAATCGTATTTTTTTTTGTTTTTTGGTACTAATTAAATATAATATAATATATGTATCTACTAAAATATTATTAAATTAGTATATATATATATATATATTTTTTTTTTCATTTTGATTGTGTTAAGAGTTTTATTATTTTATAATAATGATTTATAAAAACAGTTTGTGTGTCTTTTTTTTTCTTTTGGTTGTTGTTGAATTTAGCAGTTGGTTGTTAACCTTATTTTTAAATATTATAAATTTGAAATATTAGTTTCTTTGTAATTTCATTATCTAAATTTCCATATATCGTGTTTTACTTTGTTAGTGTAACAATTAATTTACTTTAAAATTTATAGTCTTCATATTTATATATTTTTTCAATCGACCCTTCAATTTTATGTTATGTTTAATGGACTTTGTTTAGATTACATAATTATCTTCGTATTGGGCCAGCTTAGGCCTTTTGGTTATTAACATACCAAAAGAATGACACATTTTGTAAGCAAAAAATATCTATGTATATAAAGTTAACTTTATTCATTTTTGGTGCTGCCAAATCAGCCATTTCCTCAGTTTAATAAGCCCAATTTTTTGATACAATCCACTAAGCAATTCATATTCATTTGTTTCATATTTTTCTAAAAGCCAGTTTCATCTATACTATTAAATGGGGAGTACACTTAGGGATAAAATAAAAAATAAAAAATATGACACATATCCATGTTGCCAAACAGACCAACTTGCCTACATAATTAAAAAAAAAAAATTAAACTTCCCTAAACCAAATGTAACAATTATAAAAGAAATAAATGATTAACTCTTTCATAAGTAAACTTCCCTAAAAAAATGGTAACAATTACTAAAGAAATAAATGATTAACTCTTCCAATATTTTAGGAAACTATATTAACTATAAAAGATACATTTCCTATATTTTATGAAATTATATTAATTACAAATAATAAATTTAAATACTTGACATACCGTCACTATAAAAAAATTACAGCCAATAAGATTACAAAATGAAAATTTTAAATATTATAATAAAACAAAATTATTTCTATTAACAATTCCTTGAATTTTATATAGTTATTAGAATTTTATAAAATAATAGAGAGTTTTGAAATTAATAAAACTTATCATTTAACAAGATTTCCATAACAACTGTATCTAATTAATTTCTAATAGTAATATGAAAATAACTTAACTTTAATTTAAACAGATGATTTATTTTAAGAAATCTTGAAATAAATCAGTAATTAGTTTACCAAATATCTAAAATTTAGGGATTATTTTGAAAACTAACCTTATATATATACTCTCATCGATTTATGTCATCATTATCTTTAAAAAGTCTATAAAATTTAAAAACAGGACTACCCCGAAAAATACCACATGAGATTAGAAAATTTAGATAGCAACATTAAAATTTTAAATTCTTAATAATTTTGGTAAGAGTTAATTTAAAAACATATATTTTGTAGAATTCAGCTAATTTTGGATTAAAAAAAACAGATAATGTTTTTTAAAAAATATAAAGAAAGTTTGTGTAATTTCCATTAATTTTGTAGTAATTTTGTAAAAATTAAATAATCAAATGGAAAACATGGATATCCCGTTAGAAGCTTTCTCTTTTTTTTTTGACAATTAAATACGGATATTCTTTTCCCAATCTCTTATCCGCTGGACTAATATAAATATTTTTCAAACGAATAATAATTAAAAAAATTATTATATAACAAAAATTTACATTCGGTGGACACGGGATGTCCAAAATATACATGCCTATGATGACACGGGATGTCCAAAATATACATGCCTATGTTCCTCATTTATAACTTATCTTTAACAATGAACTATATAATATATAATAAGAATAAAGAAGTCAATTAATTTTGTAATATTTTTATTATAACATATGATATAAATATACTATGAATTATATTTGTATTTATGTTTGTTCTATACGGGAGTTTGAGAATGTATGTTTTTGATCGAAAATACAAATTGGTCCCATATTGAGAATGTTTTCTTTTATGCAACGGAAATTTGAGAACGGGTGTAGGACATGATGGAACATGATAAAACGGAAAGAGAATTACGTCCACCCCTAAATATTTGTATTTGTCTCAAACGGGTTTTCATTGTTGTTAGTGGTTATATATTTGATTTGATAGTTCACTAATTTAATAGAATCTAACCAATCATTTATCTGATTTAGTTTGTTATCAGTCCAACCATTATGTTGTTCCAAATTTTAAAATATTGGTGAACCCATTATTATTTTAAATTTTCAAACATTAATAAACTAAACCAGAAAAATCAAACTAAAATCTCAATTAGTATGAATTTGATTATGACTACTAAAATAAATTAGTTTATAAACATAACCCCGCACGTATGTGCGGGTCCGAACCTAGTATTACTTTAAAAGCCCAATCCATTAGTAATACATATTTTATATGCTGCAGAAATAAAACTTTTCTCCAGGAAGCTCCACTCCGTCGTCCGCCGGTGTGCGATCTGAAGCGTCCCTTCTTAATTCTTTCATCTCGGAATACCTAAAAGATATCTTTCAAATTAATATTTAAGCTTAAGAAAAAACAGTAAGATTCACCAATGTTATCATCCTCTAAAAATTTCTAAAATTCAAAATAAAAGTATTTGTTTTCCTCCTTCATAAACATTACATACACCTTCAAAAGAATTTAAACAAGAGAACGAGAGAACATAACTGAAAGTATAGCAAGAATACAAACGATTGGGGAAAAAAAATAGTCCACCACTTACCATGACAACAAAAATAGAACATACAAGATCAACATATATTGAAGAAACTTCCCACAAACAATCTCAAAAACAGGTCTAAAAGTATTACGACCACCAGGAGATAGACATATGCAAAGAGGTCTTTAGCTTCAGGGACACCTAGATCATAAAAATTGTCGGCTTCGAAAAACATGACTACTTAAAAATCAAAAGAAAAAACAACTAAAACGAAAAAAAAAGACAAGCACTTACAGAGGATTAGGGAAACAAAACTAAAATTTAATTAACATTAGTCGCCAGAAATTGACAAAACCATCACCAAACAGAAGAAAATGTAAGAGATACATACACCATTAGTTGAGGGAAAATATGCTAAAATTCGAGTTCTAGATTTTGTTCACATTAGACTTAAATTGAATGAGTTACTAAACTGGCCACAAAAATATACACCCCAAAATATTTTTTAAAAAAGCATCATAGAAGCAAAAATTAAATTTTACAACATACAATTCACATCCACTCGAAAACCACACTCTGGGGCCAACCAAAACAAGACTTAAAACTAAGATATCAAAAACAATGGAGAAATTAAATAGGAAATGAAAGAAAGAAAACAGATTTACACACCAATTAACACTTAACTGGAACAAAAACATTAGGAGAGAACCAATTACTCCCTACAGATACGAAACAAAGAGGAAAACACCTAAATTCACCAAAAACAAATGTGTGCATCGATGAAAGGGATGAGTGAAGAAGGATAACAAGCATCAAAGAAATAGTTTCAAAACTCTTACTGTCCTGTAGATTGCAAAAAATAACTTATCTGCTATCCGTTCACGAGACATCACATTTTCAAAGGGAACAAAGCCATTCCAACCTCAATGACATACCACTAAANTCCTATATTTTATGAAATTATATTAATTACAAATAATAAATTTAAATACTTGACATACCGTCACTATAAAAAAATTACAGCCAATAAGATTACAAAATGAAAANATTTTAAGGCTTACCGAAAATAAGGCCCAACGGCAGAAACACAAAAAAAAAATAAAAAACAATGAAAACAAAATTGTAAGTAATTGAGATTTTTAAACATTTTTAATCAAAAACCACTAACTAATCACTACAAACACATTAGTATTGACAAAAACTACTCGCACAAGTTACTAATTAAATAATAAAATAATTAAAAAATTACCTACAACTACATATAATAATACCAAATAACAATCTAACGACACCCTGATTGGTAACGGCTGTTACTTTTGGCTGTAAAGACTTTGACTTTTGGCTGTTGATGCTTTGACTGTAGAAACTTTAACTGTTAAAATCTGATTGTTTACCAACAACTTTTAAAGCTGTAGCTGTTATTTTTATTATTATTACAAATATTAATAATAAATATATATCATGTTATAAATTAATTTATATATTACATTTTAATGACAAAATAAATTTTATTAATGATAAATTAAAACTTTTAAAAATATAAGTCAATCAAATATGAAATTTTGTTTGAAAACTAATTAAAAACAAACAACTATAAAAATAAGAAATAAATAATTGAAGTTGTAGACATCAATTTATTAACTTATTAATTTTTAAATAATGCAAAGATAGTAATAATACCAATAGTCAATATAAAATTTTGCTAACAATATTCTGATTTTTCTTTTATTTTTGGTGATTGATTCTTGATTGATTATTCTGGCAGATATCAATAGTGTCTTTTAATTGTTTTAAATGTTTTTTTCTATTGAGTAGTTATATTAGCAGTCAAAAATCCATTAACCACTAATGCATTTTTTGAATATTATTCTCTTATTAATTATGAATTTCTTGAACTCTTTTATAGTATTATTAGTGATAATGATGAAAAAATAAA
This sequence comes from Camelina sativa, assembly GCF_000633955.1. Taxonomy (NCBI): domain Eukaryota; kingdom Viridiplantae; phylum Streptophyta; class Magnoliopsida; order Brassicales; family Brassicaceae; genus Camelina; species Camelina sativa. The sequence continues at coordinate 26,332,049 of NC_025699.1, forward strand.
ATTTATTATCGAAATGGATCTTAAAAGAAAGAGAAAAAAATGAGAATAATTAATTTATAAAAATAAAATATGTAAAATATTTATATATATACTTTTGGAGAACTTTTAAATATCAAAGGGTGAAAAAAGAATGCTTTAAATATTGTTTAGTTTTAAAGCATGAATTTGACGCTTAAAAAAAAAGTGAAAACAAGGAAGGAAAAAAAAAATGACTTTCAAAACTTAAAAAAAAAAATAAAAGCCAAAAAAGTCTGATTGGTAAAAAATTGGCTGTCAAGGCTTTAAACATTTTTAAAGTCTTAAAAGTAGGCTACCAATCAGGGCCAAAATGACAAATAATTTTAATTAAAGTAACGACTAAAGAGGGACAACAACTATTACTATATAAACTTAACTTCTAATTCTATATTTTTTTTAAACAAAAAAGAGATCATGATGATTTAAATTTATTAAAAATAAAAAAATTGACTACATTATACTAGCTGAAAAAACATACAGAAAAAAAAAATCAACAAAAGAGCAAAGGAAAACATACGAACAACATAACCAGACAAAAAGAAGAAAAATACATAACCAAAAAACAAATTAACGAAACAACCAAAAAAACAACCTTATCTAACTTTCGCGCGTAGCGCGGATCAAATGCTAGTAATATTATAAATTTAACACGATGAGATATAGAATTGAAACGACACCCTCTGTTCTTCGTTGTTCATTGTTGTAATTCATTTCTCACCATCTTCTTCGTTCCTATTTTCATCCAGATTTAAGAAAAGGGAAAATACCCGAAAAAACCACCATCTATTTTTTATTTGGACATTTAATACCTCGTGTTATTTTATTGGAAGAAAAATACCTCGTTTATTTAAATTTGCCATAAAAAATACTCGTTTATATAAGTGTTAGTAGATTCATACTTACGGATTAACGGACGTGTATAAGCGTGACAGAATCATGTAACATCGTTAAATTTTAACCCCACGTTTCTAAGTAATATATATGATTTGTCTACGCATCTCGTTGGTTTTATTGTTGTGGTTTGGTGGTACGATGTTTGAGTACTTTGCTCGAAGGTTCTGGGTAAAAAAATTTTGGAATAGAGAGCAATGTGATATTCCTCCTCATTCTTTTCCAAAATTTTGGTCGCCAATTGAAGCCTAAGTTCTCTATTGCGGGTTAACTATTTGAAACATTCCATCAATGTAACCTAAAATATATGTGGTCCTTCGATTCTCAATTGTTAGTTACCTTCTTTGCAATATTTTCAGTTTCTGATTCCATGAAAATAACTAAGGAACATGTATTAAGGATGGGTTTAGAAAGGTAGTGAAGGATGAGATTATTGCTAAATTATTCTTGAATGACATTAGAAAAGATCCTACTGATAGACAGGTTTTCACCCAGGGTATCAATCCCCTATGCAGTTGTAGTACAAAGGGTTATCAATCCAAATGGTTGTGTATTGCTAGCAGGAAGGATATGATCAGCACAATACAAGTCAAGCCAAGCAATAAAGGTTTTGGTTCTAACAGTCCTAATATAAACAAAGTAAAGAATATAAACAAGTAAACCACACGACCTAAGCACTCGATGCAAGCAATCGAGTACAGGATCGAGTGGGGTGATCAAACATGCAAGTAAAATATAAACAGATCGAGGTATTACTCGATGCAGGTTATCATGTGCCTGATCGTGTAAGTGGTCGAGTAAGTAAAGAAAATGCAAGAAATGAAAGACGAAAGTTCCTAAGGATGGGGGTAATCAAATCCTATGTGTTCTAAACTAGTACAGATGCCTTACATGCCTCAAGCAATTATTTCCTAGACAATGAACCTCTAAAACCTTGTCACCACACTTTCGCACTAGCAACAATCAACCTTGAACATACTACCACACTGTCGCACTAGCAAAATGAACAAGCAGGCATTAAGAACAATTCATTTTTGTCAGTAAACTTAGACTTATATGATTTTGTCACTCAAAGTTAAGTATACCTCTATCATTGACCTAATCAAGCATTTTATCTACTCCTTTCGGCCAGTAGCATTATAAACGCCCTAGATCTAATCTCAACCTTTCGGTCTGTTGACAACATTAAGAATATCAACCTAGAAGGAAATCTATCAATCATAACAATCAACTAAAGCATCCTAACCGATCAAGAACACCTAATCATCTATCCTATCCCTAGAAACCTTGCTACACTACTCGGACATAGAAACGAATGACAAAGCAATAGAAATAAACGAAAATGACATTATAAAAGAGATAGAGTAGAGTAGAAAAGAGTATGGGATAAAGTTCTAAGAAAAACTACAAAATAAAAGTACAAAAACAAGAAGAAAATGTTGAGTTGCTCAGTTCTCTCACAGAAGCTCTCGCTCTCTGGTTTGAGGGTCTACGGCGTGCTCGTTTGCGAGCTAGGGAAAGAGGGGGTTTATATATGATAACCAATTGGACCTAGCTTCCCAGACCTGCCCGATGGTCTACTCGATGGGGTTCACGAGGGTGAAGTCGGGTAACTCCTCAGGTGGATCCTCGGGTTGCTCTTTGCGCTCTTGGATCCTNTCTATCAATCATAACAATCAACTAAAGCATCCTAACCGATCAAGAACACCTAATCATCTATCCCATCCCTAGAAACCTTGCTACACTACTCGGACATAGAAACGAATGACAAAGCAATAGAAATAAACGAAAATGACATTATATTAAAAGATAGAGTAGAGTAGAAAAGAGTATGAGATAAAAATCTAAGAAAAACTACAAAATAAAAATACAAAAACAAGAAGAAATGTTGAGTCGCTCAGTTCTCTCACAGAAGCTCTCGCTCTCTGGTTTAAGGGTCTGCGGCGTGCTCCTTTGCGAGCTAGGAAAGAGGGGGTTTATATATGGAAACCCATTTGACCTAGCTTCCCAGACCTGCCCGATGGTCTACTCGATGGGGTACACGAGGGTGAAGTCGGGTAACTCCTTGGGTGGATCCTCGGGTTGCTCTTCACGCTCTTGGATCCTCTTCGATAATGTTGGGGTTCGGACTTGTTCTTGTAGCTCGATGGCTCCTTCGGGTACATGCTCGAATTGTCCTTGTTTTTCCCCATTTTTGGCTCTTTAGCACCTGTTTTCATCCAATATATGCAAATGCAGAAATGCAACACCCTAAATGCTCTAAAACTTGATTCTTACAGTAAATGACCTAAAAATGCTAAGTTAGAGGTATGAACAATGCAAAATATGGACAAAAAAGGATGCTAAAAACGTGTAAATTAGAGTGTTATCACCTACCTACAAACCAAAGACAATGCAAGACACACTTGAGGAGCGTTACAACTTGATTGTGACACCTAATCAGTGTAGAAAAGCCAAGAGAAAAGCCTTGTTGATGATTCAGGATGAACATGATGAGCAATTTTCATGGATAAAAGACTACCGACTAGAGTTGCTAAGGTAAATAAAATCTATCCAAATAATTCTAATTATTATGTTTTATAGTTGATAATCTAACTTTGTTTCTGATTTTAAAAAGGTCTAATCCAGAATCTACAGTTGAGTTGGGGATAATAACTGGTGATGGTGGTATAAAGTCTTTTGATAGGTTCTATGTGTGCTTTGCAGCCCTCAAGGAGACATGGCTTACTCATTGTCGCCCTATTATTGGAATAGATGGCTGTTTTTTAAAGAACGATGTTAAGGGTCAACTCTTGGCAGCTACAGGAAGGGATGCAAATAATCAATTCTTTCCTGTTGCTTGGGCTGTGGTGCAAAAGGAAAATATAGACAGTTGATTATAGTTTATCCAGAAGCTTAAGACTGATTTGAAACTTCAAGATGGAACTGGATTAACCCTTATCTCTGATAGACAAAAAGTAAGTTCAATGTTCATGTACTCTTTGTCATCTATGTAATTTGTTTAAGATAGTTAGAATAAAGCTCTTATTTTTTACATGACAGGGCTTACTCAATGCTGTTGACCAAGAATTTCCTAAGGTGGAACATCGTATGTGTGTGCGCCACATCTATGGAAACCTAAGGAGAGTTTTTCCAGGTAAAGAATTGCCTAAGGACTTATTTTGGGCAGTTGCAAAGAGTTTCAACATTGGTGAATATGAGAGAGCCATTGCCGCGTTGAGGAACTTTGATGTTGGTGTGTATGAGACTTTGATGATGAGGAATCCACATAATTGTAGCCGCGCTTTTTTCACTTCCACATCAGTGTGTGAAGATGTTTCAAATAATTTCTCTGAGTCCTACAACAATACTATCAACAAAGCCCGAGAGATGCCCCTTGTTGAGATGTTGGAGACAATAAGAAGACAAGCCATGATTCGTATGGATATAAGAAAAAAGAAGGCCATGAAGCATCAAGGAAAATTTAGTCTAAAAGTTGCCATGGAGCATGGCACTACACGCATGCGTAAGATACATCACCCCTTGTTCTAAACTGAGTTTATCGGTCAGCATTTCCTTCATGTACTTCTTGAGAGATGGAACCATTCGCACTGTTTCGATGAAACATAGTCGGACTTGAAGCTCTCCCACCACTGATTTTAGATTCACATATTTGCGCTCTTGTATCTTGGTTTTACGGCGGGTTGGAAAGGGAAGCTTGGGTGTATACGTCTGCTGGGGTTTGTTGTTTGGCTCTTTATCAGCCTCCTTAGTACCAGATATCTCAACATCATCCGCATTTTCTTGAGTGTTGCTGAGGGGGTCATTGTTGTTTTCGGATATCCCGGATCGGCCAGTCTGCTCGGAGGATCGGTCAGTCCTTTTTGTCAGCGGTGGTCCTTCTATCTCTTTCCCACTTCGGAGAGTGATGGCGTTCAGGAATTCCTTTGGGTTGGCCTCAGACTTGCATGGTAGTGTTCCTGGGGGTGCCTTGACTCTCACTGAAGCTTGTGCCACCTGATTTTCTAAGACCCTCACGTGAGTGTTCAGCGTTTCGATCCTCCCATTCAGCTCTGAATACATGTTGTCTATCTTGACATTAATTTCTCCAGCATTTTTCTTCTGATTATCTATTAGAGCCTGCATCATCTGTTCTAGTTTGCTCTCTTGTGGGGCAGCAGGTTGTTGTTGTGGTGCTTGAAATCCTGGAGCGAAACTATTTGCTTGAGGCTTTTGCTGAAAGTTTGATCCTCCAAATCTCTTTCCCTTGGCCTGAAATCCTTGTGTGAAGTTGTTCTGCTGAGGTTGCGGTGGGTAGATCTGATCCTAAGGATTCTCAACATTAGTGCTTTGGTAGGATAGATTCGGATGGTTTCGGAAATTCTGATTGAAACCGCGGTTCTGAAAAATCCCTTGTCCTCCTATGTAGTTAACCTCCTCAGTCGCATCTTGAGAGGCATCGACCCCAAATTCTGCATACACTCCGGTTTGCTCTTCACACATGTTGACGCCTTGGTGGTCTCTTTTTAGGAGGAGATTTACCTTGGCTGTGAGGTCTTTGATGGCATCAGTCTCCACAGCATTGACTCGTACCGATCGGTCGTATTCTGTACCATGGTTGCTGTTACTTGCAGCGAGATTCTCAATCAGAAGGTTTGCTTCATTGGCGGTATTGGTGGAGAAATCTCCTCTGCTAGCCGTGTCTAGCGCCATCTGGTACCTTTGCTTAATACCTCCATAAAAGATGTTCATCAAGTTCTCTTGTGTGTAGCCATGATGGGGACAGTCCCTCAAGTAATCTTGAAATCTCTCCCATGCTTCGCAAAAGGTCTCCATACCGCCTTGTGAGAAAGTGGTGATTTTGCTTCTCAATTTGGCTGATCGAGACTTGGTGTAAAAGTGATTTAGGAAAGTGGCTCTACACTGCTCCCAAGTGGTGATCGATCTTGGATCCAGAAGGTTCAACCATCTAAGTGCCTTGTCCGAGAAAATTGGAAAAGTGTCACCATAAGGTAGTCTTAGGGGACACCACTGGATCTCTTCGTGTTGGTCAGTCTTTCGAAAGCTTCTATGTGATCTAGAGGACTTTCCGATGATAACCCATTGAACACGCAATTCTGAACCAAGTTGATCAGGCTGTGCTTGATCTCATAATCTTGTCTCGCAGGAGCTGGTGACTGGATCACCGACCGATTTGCAAACAGCTTGTTGTGAGCTTCGTTATTCCTCAAGGTGGCTCGCCTTGCTGGTGGATTCGGATCCACTTTGTTTCGCTCTTGTGGGAGTTGTCTTTGCTGTTGTTGCTGTTGTCGAGCAAGAGCTGCTGGAGTGTTGGGTTGGCGAGCTTCCGTTTCATTTCCGTCAGCCATAATGTCGGCATGGGATTTTGCTCTTCTGTTTTCTCGTTCAAGCTGTGCTAATTCCTCGTTACGCAGGTTACACAAATCAGTTGGCTTTTGTCTTCTTGTTTGAATGCACCTGAAACGCAAGAGAAAGAACACAAGAACAAGTGAGTAAACTAAAGTAAAATAAACTCTAGACTAAACGTGAATCTAAAATTTTAAAGGCAACGTATTGGTCCCCGGCAATGGGGCCAAATTGATCAAAAGGTCAATTAAATCCTAATGTGCACTCAACCACGATCCAGTGGTGTCGTCGTAACACTCACTATAGAAAATAAGGGTTTTCTTAGCATCGGAAAAATGCTATTGTACGATATTAGAGCAGTGTAGAAAGCGCTATTTCTGCTCCTGTTATAGTAGGTATGAAACTTTACATAGCGTTTTTATTAAATGCTATTAGGATATTCAATAATATAGCAGTTTTCTGTACGCTATTTTTAAATAAACAATGCTGTTAATATATTAAATAAAAGCATTTTTGTAATACGTAGACAGTTTTATGTATTTATATAAGATTGTATTTATACTGTATTTGTACAAGCTATATATATTATTAATTTGCACATTTAAATTTCAAAATAAAATGCTGATATTTATTGATATTAAAATTGATTTTATAAAGATTATGCATGATTGTATATATAAAATATAACTAGGGAGGAATCCGCGCTTAAAGCGCGGTATTAAGATTTAAGAACTGTTTTTTAACCTTATGATAAGTAGCTTTTATAACTAGGTTTTGAACCCATGCTACGCGTGAATATATTTGATATATTTTGATGAAAGCTATATATGATTGATGACGGTAGTAAAATATTATCTTATAAAAAAATTAAATTAGTATTAAGGAAAAAAGTTAAATTTCAGATATACAATTTTTTGAAATATAAAAATCAGTTGTGTTATAATATCAAATCTGATAAAAAAATCATGAATTTAACTCGATATCCAGGCGAGACGAATTAAACTGAAGACCTCACATATCCTAAACCATTTCTTTTACCACCAGAAAAAAAAAAAAAATTATCATCATGAATTTAACTCGTTTTCATATTTAATTGATCGCTACCATCTATGTTTTCTTTATTCAATGTTTTCTTATTCTTCATATTCTTTTTTGTCATTTCTATTGTCAAATTTTGTGGTAATCGTCATCATTACTTTTATCGTCTGGTTCTTCGCTAAACTCTTTTTCTTCTTCATCCTCGTCAACTTCTTTACATTCTTCTACTAAAAAACCTTTTTCTAGACTACCATACAACTTGTTAATCCATCAAACTCTAAGAACAAAATCATTTCTTTTCTCATAAAAATAAAAAATAAGATAAAAAATAAATAATTAAGGAAAGAATATCAACTCATCTATAAAAACATACACAAAAATATATTTTACAGCTCATAAGAAATAAAAAAGCACAAACGTAGATAAATAAGATAATTTATGTTTTACATAAATACTTATAATATTTTAATCTTTTAAAAGGTTTCAAAATATAACAGCTCATAAGAAATAAAAAGCACAAACGTAAATAAATAAGATAATTTATGTTTTACATAAATAATTATAATATTTTAAACTTTTAAAAAGTTTCGAACCTAAAAAGTTTCAATATTTATAATATTTTAAACTTTTAAAATTTAAAAATTAGAATATTTAAAAACTTTTTAAAAGCTAAAAACTTTTAAAAGTTTCAATATTTATAATATTTAAACTTTTAAAAGGTTTTAATATTTATAATACTTTAAACTTTTCAAATTTAAAAATTAAAATATTTAAAAACTTTTTAAAAGTTAAGAACTTTTAAAAGTTTCAATATTTATAATACTAGGTATGGAGTCCCAGAACTTATTTTAGTATAATATTTAGAGAAATTACCTAGAATATTACATAAAAGTAGGTTTATTACTAGACTAACACGTTGAGATTTCTGTCTTACTAGAATAACACGTAAAAGTTTGCAAATTACTTCTATATCTGAATTGTGTGTTTTATTACGTTTTATGCCATTTATAATTAAATTTGGTTGAAAAAAAAACTTGAGATTTATGCTTTTGATCTTGAGATCTGAAACACAACAAACTTGAATGATCGATTCGTGTTTTTTTGGATTTTCTTAAATTTGGGTAGGCAAAAAACATCATATTGATTCCTTCTAATTTGATTCACTTTCTCTCTCGAGAACAAAGTTTTAGATCTAGTTTTATTTTGTCTGAGTTATCGGAGAAGATATTATCGGTGAGTTCGAGAATCGGTGAGTTCACCGGAGAAGAAATTATCGGTGAGTTCGATAATCGTAACTAGCGGTAGATTGAAAAGTCCCGCTGGTACAGTTCTGTTGAGAAGATTCTTGACAATTCTGATTTTGTTTAAGGACTTGTATTTACCAAGCTCTTCTGGGATTGGACCGAAGAAGAAGTTGTTAGAGAGTATCAACATCTCTAGCTTCTCGCCTCTGCATAAATCCATGGGGATAAGTCCGGTGAGGTGGTTGTAAGAGACATCAAGCTTTTTCAGATTCCCGTTCCCTCTGTTCTTGAACTGCTCAAGTCTTCTGCTATTGACCGTACGTTATCTCTAAATGTATTATCTTTTCATCTTCTAACTTCTTTTCCTTTTGATTTTTGCAGCATTACTCAAAGTTACCTGATATAAAACGTGTAATTGTGAACACACATGCTATCGAGCCACAGGTAGTGCCTCTGAAATATATTTTGGTTGCTAAACTCCTAGATGGTCAAGTTGTTGCATAACACTCTGCTCAATATGCAGGCTCTTGTTGAGTTTTTTGGCACTCTTTCTAGCGAATGGGCTATGGAGTGCATGAGGGATCTGTTGCTGGTCAACCTAAGAGGAAATCTGCAGATAATCGTTCAGGTTAGTGGTGTATGATTCTGTATGATATGATGAATCATATTTTTTATTGTGACACTAACGAGCCCATGCTATTGCAGGCTTGCAAGGAGTACTGTGAGCAACTAGGTGTTGATGCATGTATTAAGCTCTTTGAGCAGTTCAAGTCATACGAAGGGCTATACTTTTTCCTAGGTTCATATTTGAGTATGAGGTGATTTTTATAAAATCTGGTCTCGTTCCTGTAAATAAGCATAATTCTTGTATTTATATGCTCATGTTGACAATATTTTCTCTCTGTGCTTAGTGAGGATCCGGAGATTCATTTCAAGTACATTGAAGCTGCTGCCAAGACTGGTCAAATAAAGGAGGTTGAGCGTGTAACTAGAGAATCTAACTTCTATGATGCTGAAAAGACGAAAAACTTTTTGATGGAAGCTAAGCTGCCTGATGCACGACCTTTGATAAATGTCTGCGACCGTTTCGGCTTTGTGCCTGATCTTACTCATTACCTCTACACAACAACATGCTTCGTTACATTGAAGGTTACGTACAAAAGGTATAAGGTTTCTTGGAACTATTTTTAATGCGTTGGAGCTCAGTTTTTAATGAAATATTTATGTGTTTGATCCCGTGTAAAGGTGAACCCTGCGAATGCTCCCTTAGTTGTGGGACAGTTGCTTGATGATGAATGCCCTGAAGATTTTATAAAAGGCCTTATTCTTTCTGTTCGTTCGTTGCTTCCTGTCGAACCACTTGTGGAGGAATGCGAGAAGAGGTGAATCCTTTTGGTCATTCTGGTTTCCGTTCATAATTACATATGTTTGGTTAGGAAACTCTAATATGTTTCTGCTTTTTTAGAAATCGACTTCGTCTCCTCACTCAGTTCTTGGAGCATCTAGTTAGTGAGGGAAGCCAAGACGTGCATGTCCATAATGCCTTGGGTAAAATTATCGTAGACAATAACAACAACCCTGAGCATTTCCTGACCGCCAACCCTTACTACGACTCTAAGGTTGTGGGTAAATATTGTGAGAAACGTGATCCTACCTTGGCGGTTGTGGCATACAGAAGAGGACAATGTGATGAGGAACTCATCAATGTCACTAACAAAAACTCGTTGTTCAAGTTACAAGACACGTATTTTATCATTATTTATGAAAATTCTTACTTTTCAAATATTGGTGTCCCTGTAGATTGCTAATACTCAAGTTTCCAATTGTAGGTATGTGGTGGAGAGGATGGATGGTGATCTCTGGGATAAGGTTCTTGAAGAAAACAATGAGTATAGACGACAACTTATTGACCAAGTTGTTTCTACTGCTTTACCTGAAAGCAAGAGCCCGGAACAAGTTTCTGCAGCTGTTAAAGCATTCATGACTGCTGATTTGCCACACGAGCTTATTGATCTTTATTGGGCCGCATATGGGCTGCGGTTTGTGTCTAATGTGTATAACTTGCTCGGCAAATCTTGTGTAGGGTTTCTTAGAGATTGAGTCGTGTATATAAACGTTGTAACGCCGTTGTTTAATAAGACACACACACATATTCTCTTAATTCTACATGGTATCAGAGCAAAATCCTGAAACCTAAACTTTCGTTTCTCAATTTTTTTCTCTCAAATTTTTCTCTCGATCAGTTGATCTCTGTTTTTTTTCCTTCTTTCTTCTGTTTACCCTTTGTTTGATCAGTTGATCATTGGTTTTTTTTCAAATCTCGTGTGTGGAGATTTCTTTGTTTCTCTTTGTTTCGTTCTCGTTATTTGGTGCCTTTGTTTTTTTCTTTCTAAACTTTTCACGACATGACTACACAAGGAACACAATCTGTTACGACATCCGGAGCTCTCGCCGCCGTTGGTTCAACAGGCGGAGAAAACACGGTGATGGCTTCATACTCTACGTCTTCAACGGACAACCCTGGCGCTATGATCTCCGCTGTTACTTTAACCGGAGACAACTACAACGAATGGGCTTCGGAGATGCTCAATGCTCTTCGTGCGAAGAAGAAGACTGGTTTTATTGACGGTTCCTTGAAGAGACTCGGAGCAGATAGCTCTGATTTGGAATCATGGACTTCGGTCAATTCCATGGTTGTTGGGTGGTTACGTACCTCGATCACACCTCGTGTACGCTCCACAGTTTCATATCACACTAGTGCTCGTGATCTTTGGGAAAATTTGCGCAAACGTTTCTCGGTTGGGAACAAAGTACGCGTTAATCATCTTCGTTCTCAAATCGCTCTTTGTCGCCAGGAGGGACAGTCCGTAATTGATTATTACGGGAAGCTTGCAGCTTTGTGGGATGAGCTATACACTTACAAACCTCTTCCGGTGTGTTCTTGTGATGGTTGTACTTGTGGTGTTTACACAACGATTGCCGCAGAGAGAGAAGAGGAGAAGGTGAATCAGTTTGTCATGGGTCTTGACGAAACAAAGTTTGCGAATGTGATTCATTCGATTATTGATGCTGATCCTTCTCCCGCTTTGGATCAAGCTTACTCACGAGTTATCCGTGAAGAACAGAGGATCTTGGCGGCTCGGTCTCGTGAACAACAGCAGGATGCTGTTGGTTTTGTTGCTCGACGTGACTCTCTTTCTTCTGCTCCGATCAGTGGGGATCAACGTGTGGAAACTTCAGGTCGGGAGCGTAGTTTGCTCTGTTCTCATTGTGGTCGCACTGGTCATGAAAAGGCGTTTTGTTGGCAATTGGTTGGATATCCGGAATGGTATACCGAACGTAACGTTCGGAACAGCGGCCGAGGTTCTGCTGCTGCTCGCGGTCGTGGTAGAGGAGCTGGTCGTGGACGTGGTCAAGCTGTTGCTGCCTATACTACCAGTCCTAACATCACTCTCTCTGATTTTTCTCCTGAACAGTGGAAAGCTCTTTCCTTGGTTGCTCTCGAAAAGATGAAAAGCAATCCCGATAAGCTCTCTGGTAAGATTCCTGGCGATGTGATCATTGACACAGGCGCCTCTCATCACATGACGGGAAATATTTCTCTTCTTACTGATTTGGTTGACACACCATCTTGCTCGGTTGGGTTTGCTGATGGTAGTGTTACGTTTTCAAATCGTAAAGGCATTCTCCATCTCACGGATCGTGTATCCTTGTTGGATGTTCTTTATGTTCCCAACTTAAACTGTTCTCTAATATCGGTTTCGAAGATTCTCAAGCAAATGAAGAATTGTTTTGCGTTATTTACCGATACTCTTTGTGTTTTACAGGACCGTTTCACGAGGACCCTGATTGGAGCCGGTGAAGAGCGTGATGGGGTCTACTATTTAACGGATGTGGCAACTACTAATGTGACTCGTGTGGCGGCTTCGGTTGATCAGACTTTGTGGCATCAGCGGTTGGGCCATCCGGCGTTTTCTGTTCTTTCTTCATTACCCGTTTTTTCTGGTATTTCAAATTGTGCTAGTCCTCGTCCTTGTGACGTTTGTTATCGGGCTAAGCAAACTCGTGATGTTTTTTATGATAGTATCAATAAGACAATAGAGTGTTTTGAATTAATCCATGTTGATGTTTGGGGACCATACCGTGTTGCTTCTTCTTGTGGAGCTGTTTATTTTTTAACGATAGTTGATGATTTTTCCCGTTCTGTTTGGACGCATCTTCTTATTGCCAAGTCTGAAGTACGACGGGTGATAGAAAATTTTTGTGCTTATTCCGAACGTCAGTTTGATAAGAAAGTCAAGATGGTGCGTAGTGATAACGGTACAGAGTTTATTTGTTTGGGAAAGTTTTTTGCAAGTCAAGGGATTATCCACCAGACCTCTTGCGTTGGTACACCTCAACAGAATGGTCGTGTTGAGCGTAAACACCGTCACATTCTTAACGTTGCTCGATCTCTGTTATTTCAAGCTGGTTTGCCGGTTTTCTTCTGGGGAGAGGCTGTTCTTACTGCTGCATATGTTATTAATCGCACTCCTTCCAAGCTACATAAGGGACGATCACCCTATGAGGTTTTAACCGGTATCAAACCAGACTATGGCCAGTTGCGTGTATTTGGTTCTTCTTGTCATACACATTTGCGCGCTCGCGATAAGGACAAGTTTGGCTCGCGGAGTCGTCACTGTATATTTGTTGGTTACCCTTTTGGCAAGAAAGGTTGGAGGGTTTATGACTTGACAACCAATGAATTTTTGGTCTCTCGAGATGTGGTGTTTCACGAGACCGTGTTTCCATATTTACAAAAGCCTAATGTGTCAACGTCTATTACGGAACTACCGGTTCTCACCGATGGTGATTGGGAATTCCAACCCGGTTCCGGTGACAGGGGGAGTAGTAGCTCCGTGACTTTAGACTCTGCTTCTCCGACTACCACTCCACCGGTGACTCACGAACCTGAGGAAGTCTCTCCCTCTAACGTTTGTCGTGATCTGGTTCCATTTTCTCCGCTTCCGCTACGTGATGAATCTTCTACTATCAACTCACGGCCCTCCGACGATGTCGTTGTTTGTGATGATGATGTTGCTATTGTTCGAGAATCTCCTACACCTGCTGTTGTTGACGCTGGTCCATCTACTGTCGTTGCTGCTACTTCTCCCGATGAGGATGACGATTTAGGCAAAGGGAAAAGAGCAAAGTTTCCATCAACCAGATTAACCGGTTACGTCACATATTCCGCTTGTGTTGCTGATAATACCCATCACGCTCTCCCCTCTCCTCTCATTATCGAGTCCTCGTCTACGGGTTCAGGTAACACAAAGTATCCTCTCACGCACTATATTGCTGATGATTTGTTCTCTTCTCCGCATCGTGCTTTTCTTGCAGCTGTTACTACGGGTATGGAACCCTCTTGTTTTAGCGATGCTGTGCAAGACGAACGGTGGAATAATGCCATGGTTAGTGAAGTCGATGCACTCGAGCTTAACAATACAATGAGCATTGTCGATTTACCTCCCGGAAAGAAAGCTCTTGGAAACAAATGGGTGTATAAAATCAAGTATAATACGGATGGGTCTATTGAGCGATATAAAGCTCGTCTTGTGGTTCTTGGCAATAGACAAGTGGCTGGCCGTGATTTTGAGGAGACTTTTGCTCCTGTTGCTAAAATGTCTACAGTTCGAGGTCTCATGCAAATTATTTCATCTAAAGGATGGGAGGTTCATCAGATGGATGTGCATAATGCGTTTCTTCACGGAGATCTTGAAGAAGAAGTGTACATGCAATTGCCTATGGGTTTCCGTCACAAATATCCAAATAAAGTTTGTCGTTTACATAAATCTTTGTATGGTCTTAAGCAAGCACCGAGGTGTTGGTTTGCTAAGTTGGCGAATGCTTTGTTGGAATATGGTTTTGAGGAATCTTATGCAGATTATTCCTTGTTCACTATGACCAGAGGTGATGTAGACTTGCGTGTTCTTGTTTACGTCGACGATATTATTATTTGTGGTAATCACTTACCGTCTTTGACCCAGTTTAAGGAGTATTTGAGCCGGTGTTTTCACATGAAGGATTTAGGGAAGCTTAAGTATTTTCTTGGTATTGAAGTTGCTCGTAGTACGGAAGGTATTTTCTTATCTCAACGCAAGTATTTGCTTGATATCGTCGCGGAATCCGGACTCCAAGCGGCCATGCCTTCTAAGCTTCCTATGGATCAGAACCATAAACTTGGTCTTGACTCCAGTCCTCTTCTATCGGATCCCATGCGCTACCGGCGACTCGTTGGTCGTTTAATTTATTTAAAGGTTACTCGTCCGGAGCTTACTTATCCTATACACATCTTGTCTCAGTTTATGAAAGCTCCTCGTGAGGCACATTGGGATGCTGCGTTACAGGTGGTTCGTTATCTTAAAGGCTCCATTGGTCACGGCATTTTATTGCGAGCTGATACAGATCTCACTCTCACGGCATATTGTGACGCAGATTGGGGTACCTGTCCTTTAACCCGTCGCTCTCTTAGTGCATACTTTATGTTTTTAGGTGGCTGTCCTATTTCATGGAAAACTCAGAAGCAAAAGGCGGTTTCTCGTTCTTCGGCAGAGGCGGAATACCGCTCCATGGCCGATGCTTTGAAGGAAATTATTTGGTTGCGTCAGCTTCTTGAAGATTTTGGGTTCCCACAACACGCTCCGACGAGGTTGTTTTGTGACAACAAAGCTGCTTTACACATTGCGGCAAAGATCGTTCTTGAAAAGATCGTTCTTCAAAATTATGCCTTCAGTGGGAATTTTAATCTGATATAATCAATGATCTTCTCAACGTGCTTGAGTTGCGGTTAGACCATACTCGTGTTGTTGATATAATGCGGAAGGTTTTCACCTGACCAATTATGATCCGACATGATGAATGAGTAAAGTGGACACTTTTTTGTGTTTAGTAATGATAATAAGATAGATTTTTGACAATTTGGGTTTTTTTTTTTGATTTGAAGGCACTTGTCTGTGGAGAAAAGCAAGACGCTACTAAATATTAAGTTGTATCCAGAGGTATCAAACCTTACCAGAGACAATCCACCGGTTGCTTCCTTGCTCTTCGTGTTATCTCTTCTGCTGGTGATAGGAAAGCTTTATCTCATCCAGGTAGTAGAGAAGAACTTGTTTGATCCATTAGTTCGATTATGGTTTCCCTTTGTTTCTGGTTCTTTAGTGATTTTACTCGAATGCAGAAGTAATAGATAAGCGGATCAAGACAAACGAAGAATTTTTTTGGACGATTGAAGTCCCCTTAACTGGAAAAATCATCATTGACGTTGAGTTTCTTGACTTGAAGGTTCTGTCTCAAGATGTAAGTGTCTGTCTCATCACTTAAGAGATGTTGCTTAGAGATTTGAATCAATATGTTTGGTGGAACATAAACATATGTGTTGAGTTGATGTTTTACCTGAATTGGCAGAGTGGAGAATTTTACTCTATCTGGGCAGACGGTTCAACCGAGAATCAATCGAAAGCCACAGCGGTAACATCCCTTGGACGTATGTTGACAGAAAGCATTTACACAGACATAATGATCAATGCTGCAGGTGGAAGCATTGGAGCTCACCGAGCTGTTCTTGCTGCACGTTCACCGAGCTGTTCTTGCTGCACGTTCACAGTCGGACAGGGAGATTGAAAGATGCCAATGAAGCCAGATGAAGATTTGTGATTAGTTTTCACACATTATTGAACTGTTAAAATTTAGACTCCGAAGTTTTAAGACATCATCTTTGTCTCTTTGACATGTCAATGGCGGATCTCTCACAGTCTAACAACTACGCTACACATTTTATTTTCAACTCGATTGTTATGGATAACGAGCTTCTTCAGCAGAAGCTTAGAAGATAACCCTTGCTTTGAGGCTTTGATTAATTTGTTTGTAACCAGAAATTTGTCAATCTAGTAACTACATAGTACCTTCTTAGGTTCATGTACTTTTTGAGTCTCAAAGTCAGGGATGATATTTTCATAAAAGTCAGTTTTAGATGACTAAATTAGCTAAGTACAATATGTAACTGTCACAAATATTAAAATTAAGCAGTTGCCTTTTGCTGAGACACTCTCCTTTTGTCCCAAATGACATGTCAAAAAGATAAAGATGATGTCTTTACAACTTTGGAGTCTAAATTTTAACAGTTCAATAATGTGTGAAAACTAATCACAAATCTTCATCTGGCTTCATTGGCATCTTTCAATCTCCCTGTCCGACTGTCATATACAATCCCACATCGTTCAATCTTAGGCAAAATGTATTAATAAACCAAAACTGGATCACCTTGTTTTAAGGCAAATTGAGACAAAACTCAAAACAATCCCTCTTATATAGCTATGTAATACTGTCTCGTCAAAGAGTGTAATACTCCCTTTGAATTAAGAAAACAACCGAATTAGGATTAAATTAGATTTACCTGGAGCACGGAGATGGGTAGCCTGTTGGGTTTTTTCTTTACAATTGGCACATTTTGCATTTCGGGGGTAGATGTCACTTGTATTGTTGTTTGAACATGGTTATTTAATAGTTCAATATGTAAAGAAATTTTTATAAACCTTAATTATCATTTTCATATTTTAAATATAAATGCAAATCTAAATATATATTTAGTTGTACCTAGTTGAACTGAGTATTATATATTTATTTATCTAAATATTATACTCTATAGTTAAAATGTAATTTTGTGTGGTTATTATTCATTACCTCTCGGAAATATAATAAATAAATAAACAATTACGAATTACATAGGTTGTTATAGTAACATCTCTTACTTGTTCCATTTCCGGTGAACAACAACGACAATATTAGCTAGGGTT
>NC_025699.1:26350548-26366810 GCF_000633955.1 Camelina sativa
GTTACGTTTGCCGCTACACGCGCTTAAAACAAAAGTCTATCATCAAAGGGAAATTCCTCTACCAACTTAATCTAACGAATCGATTTCATGTACGTCCACCGATAAGTGTACCAACACTACAACTAAGTGTACCATCTACAGTGACCGATAAGTGTACCAAGACTACAACTAAGTGTACCAAAAATATCTGACGTACACCTTTAATCAGTCCACGTGTATAAATCTACCATCAAAGGATCGGTAGACTTCGTCCCAACTTCCAATGTTTTTTTTTTTTCCTAATGGCATTAGCCGTAATTACGTTTTTTCCTAACACTAGTTTCAGGGGTAGTATAGGTACAATGTGTTAGTCTAGTAATTAGAAACAATTGTATGTTACTTTTGTAATAAGGAAGCTTTTATGCAATATTCTAGTAACTCACCCTAATATTTATTATAAAAGTTCTTTAATTAAATTTATTTATTAAACTATTGAGATTCTTAAACTATCTAATAAAATTTTTAAAAAACATACAAATTTTTGACATTTTTTATATCTTTATTGAAAAATATTCTTTAAAAAATAATCTTACCTTCACATATGATTAAAAAAATTATTATCAATGCTACACACATCAAATTAAACAAATTTTTAAGATTAACTGCCATGAGATAACATTGCAGTCATGATATTTCGTTCGCTTTTATTCGTGGTAACCTTTCGTTCGCATATTTTCAAAATAACTTTTTTTTTTTCAACCAAACATTTATTAAACTAAAAGATTTCAATATAACTTTTTATCTGTGTTTTTGTCGTAATTTTTCGTAAAATATTTTTCAATTTTTGAAAAATGAATAAATGCAATCTACATTCGTGTCTTCTCTTCTAACCTTACAATCATATTTTATGAACCGTTATAACTTATTCTCTTGTTGTCAAATATGATATGTAAATGATTATATTTTTAAATTTCTTTTTTTTTATTTTAAATGATAAAATTATGAATACATTGTATAAGACACTATATATTCCTTAAATAATCATATAAAAACTACAAATATTAAAAATATTAATTGAGGACCATTCTTAAAAGGGTGAGTTACTAGAATATTACATAAAAGCTTCCTTTTTACAAAAGTAACACACAATTGTTGGTAATTACTAGAATAAACTTTGTACCCATACTACCCTTGAAACTAGTGTTGAGAAAAAACGTAATTACGGCTAATGCCATTAGTGGAAAAAAAAAATATTGGGAACTGGGAGAAAGTCTACCGATTCTTTGATGGTACATTTATATAGGTGGCTGATTAAAGGTGTACGTCAGATATTTTTGGTACACTTAATTGTAGTCTTGGTACACTTATCGGTCAACGTAGATGGTACACTTAGTTGTAGTGTTGGTACACTTATCGGTGGACGTATATGTGTATCAAAAACTAAGTGTACCAAAAATATCTGACGTACACCTTCAACAGTCAATATGACCCAAAAGATATTTATGGTAGACTAATGGCCTGTTGCGACAGATTTATGCGACAGACCTCATCCTTTACAGATATTTTTGGTATACTTTGTTTGTTTTTCTCAATAGTTTTCGTAGTGTATTGGTAGACTTCTAGTCTGTGGTAGATTTAGTAGGCATTTTTGACAGCTGTAAAGTCTTACCAGAATAATACGAATTTGTTTGAGCTGGCAAAGACAGTCTAGTGTTGTGATAGACTTATTGGGGATAGATCTAAACACGTTTGCTGTTCTTCCGATTAATGGTGTTCATGTAATAAAGTTTGTAGCAGATTCATCAATCGTGTTCTGTTTATCGGCCGGAGCAAACGTCTTTTTCCTACTCAGTTTCGGAAATCTTTCCTCTGGGTTCATCCATGGAAGAGCAAGATATCGTTTCGGAAATCTATATAACTCACTTTTTATAGGTTTTTAATTTAGAAATCAGATGTTGAGATGAAAATCTATAATAGTTGAGTAAAAACCCCACAAGTGAAACCAAAAAAATAGACATAAGTCGTGAAAAAATCAAGTGAGGCAGGGAAAATTAGGGTTTTCAGTCGTATGTTAGAGGTAGAAGACGAGGATATTCTGGTAATTTCGGGTTCATTAAACCTAAAATCGAACGTGTACGTACATATAAACGTGTACGTACATATGAACGCATACGTACATAACGTTCTTGAGATTAGTGTACGTACATAACGTTCTTTTGCTTAGTGTCCATAAATCCGTTTTAATGAACGATATTATTGTAATTTTGTAGTTATCTTCAACATATCTTCTTCTGCAACCCTAGCTAATATTGTCGTTGTTGTTCACCGGAAATGGAACAAGTAAGAGATGTTACTAGAAAAAGTAAGAGATGTTACTATAACAACCTATGTAATTCGTAATTGTTTATTTATTTATTATATTTCCGAGAGGTAATGAATAATAACCACACAAAATTACATTTTAACTATAGAGGGTAATATTTAGATAACATAAATATATAATACTCAGTTCAACTAGGTACTACAACTAAATATATATTTAGATTTACATTTATATTTAAAATATGAAAATGATAATTGAGGTTTATAAGAATTTCTTTACATATTGAACTATTAAATAACCATGTTTAATCAACAATACAAGAATTTATCACTTTCTAATATATACTATCGTTTTCACATAAAACACTCTTTAAAGTATAAGGAAGACTTAGTAAGTGATCACCTCAAATGAAGCAAAAGAGGTGAAACCCAACCTTTTATGAACATTGTGTTATGAAAACCTTGTATATGCTAATTAATACTGATAAATCTTGTGGTCAACTGCTAATTAATAATTTATATTTTAGTCCAACTGGAAATACGAAAAAATGCAAAAGTTCAACTATGAATATGAGAGTACAACTGGACAACTATGTATAATTATGTGTATACCAAATATTTTTTTACTAATATCCTGTTGTCTTTGGTTCATTTTACCACACTGTGATGATTTTAAATGAATATCCCGCCGCCAAAAATCTATTTTTTATTCGTTTTCACATGATCCATATTGAAACTTATTTTAATAGCTCTAGTACAGTTGCACCAAGTAGTTCAAGTTATACTGAAATTTTCTCAGTTGCACCTAAGTGATCTAGTTGTACATAAAATCTCACATTCACCCTAAAATTCTATTAGTTACAACCAAACAAATCTCCCTCTGTTGCAACTCTTTTATTTTCTGCAAAGGCTCCATCTTCTACTCCTTATAGTTTCTAAGTAGATATTACAAAATACCTTAAGCAATCATGAGGGACCTAAACTTGCGAAACTGACTACACTCAAGTGATAGCGACAGGGAATTAGTGATGATGAAACTATTATGGAAAGAGAATAAAAGTGGAATTAGTGATGATGAAACTATTAGGAGAAGTGGGGTATTGACGGCGAATTGATAGCTCTGTTAAATTTGGATTTACGAGAGATATGATTAATGTTAGTTAGTGGTGGTTAATTTGATAGGGGCGTTTTGGTTTGGATTAGACTTCTCTTTTCGTCTCTCCATGCAAATAGTTACTAGTACATATACAATCCACATATGTGTAGACTATGTACATGTTCTTATATACGTACATTACACATAACAATGATCATGATGACTGTGTATAATTAATAGCCACTAACTGAATGAGGTATCGTTAAAAACTTAATTATAGATCATGGCCAAGCTTTTTTAATTCTTCTATATTATCTATGACATAACAAAAAAGGTTTTTATATTCCATTTCCACAAAAGAAACGATCCAAAAGCCAAAGAGATTTTGAGTCCTTAATTAGGGTGTCTGAGAAACCGTTTGGAAGAAGAGTTAGTAGCAAAACCTCTGCTTCTACTCTTTCGATGTCTTGGAATTGTAACTTTCTCAAGAAGAGACAAGACCTCAGGCATCGATGGTCTAACTTTAACCTCTCCAATACATTGTAAAGCCAAGAAAGACATCATAAACGCTGCTTTCTAAGGGTATTGACCCACAAGCTTCGTGTCCATTATCCTAAACACTTTTCGCTTGTCTCGCAAGTAAGGTGTCGCCCATTCCACTAAATATTCTTCTTCTCGAGCTTTAGTTTTGTCTATTGCTCTACGTCCAGATAGAATCTCTAGCAAGACTACACCAAAGCTGTAGACGTCACATTTCGTTGTTAGATGACCTGACAGAGACCAAAAGCAGAGACCAATCAATGTGTTTTAGAAATTTCATGTTTTGTTAGTTGAAATTGGAACAAATGAACCATCAAACAAAGAGAAACCTGTTGCTAGATATTCTGGAGCTGCGTAACCTTCTGTACCGATGACTTGGGTTGTCACATGTGAACGGTTGTCTTTTGGACCTTCTTTCGCCAATCCAAAGTCTGAGAGTTTTGGGTTGAATCCTGAATCAAGAAGGATATTTGCTGCTTTGAAGTCTCTGTAAATGACTTGATCCTTAGCTTCGTGCAAAAAACAAAGCCCTCTAGCAGCACCAATCGCCTCTTTCATACGCAGTGACCAAGAAAGCACATTAGAACCCCCTAGAATAAACAAGATTCATCAGGTCATGAACAATGCCAAGTAACATAAACATAAATGTTGGATCTTAATTCTTACTTACTTTCAAACAAATGATTTTCAAGACTACCATTAAGCATATACTCGTAAACCAAAAGAATGCTTTTGCGCTGTCCATAACAAAAAAAAAGACATCAATTGTTCTTCCAATCAATGTGTCATTTTAGCAAGAACCACACTATCTCAGAAGTTTCTGGTTTCATACCATTTTGCAACAAGTCAATACCGCGACCAAGTGCTTCTAGAGATGTCGGGTAAGAAATAGTTTTTCCCTCCTCACCATTATTCTCACCAGGCAATAAAGGTCTAACTCTACAGAACACACGTATATTGCCTTTCAATTCCTGCAACATGAGAAATAAACCAGGATCAGTCAAGCTTTACACACATAGGGGACGAAAAAAATGTGACAGAGGTTTAGTTAAGTGAATTATACAAGAATGGTATTGTGCAACTTCTTCCGTAGTTTTTCCCCTTCAACGAGTTTAAGTTCTGCTTCTTCTACTCGACTTTTCAGATCGATAATGCTTTGCTTCTGGTCTTCAAACTCATTTATTTTCTCAAAAGTAGTTAGATCAGACACCTAAACCATAAACAATCCAAAAATGTTATTAAAAACATAAGAGGTTGTGAAATCTAATAGATTCATATGTTATATGTGTTTTGCTCGAGAATGTGATAAAAACCTGCAGTCGCCTCTCAGAATACACTAGTCGATCCTGTAACTCTTGTATCTGAGTACTCTGGGATGAACATGTAGTCTGGACCAAAAACAATTTACATCATCTTAAGAAAAAACAATTGGCAGAGAATATATAGAAAGAAATTGTAAACGGATATGAGACCTCAAGTTCAGTTATGGTGTCTTTGAAGTCATTGTACTTGGTTGCCTCAGTTTGTAAGGTTTGTACTTCCACTAAATGGCGATCACGGTCTTCCTTGGCCTGCTGAAGCTCGACCTTGAGACTCGCAATTTCGTTTTCCAACTCACCTTTCTGCTTCATGATATCTTCTTGAGAAGCCTACCAAAAAAAACAAGACACTCAATCACATTTTGACCAGAACTACAAAACATTTACTACCATTGATCGGATATAACAGAACATCATCATATACCTTAGAAGCAGCAAGCTGATCCTGCAATGCTGAAAACTGGCCCTTCAAGTTGCCAATATTTTCGACAATGGCAGTCCTTTCTTTCTCACCGCGTTTTATAGTTTCATGAGCTTCATCAAAATCACCTTGTAACTTGCTGTTATACAGCTGCAGGCTTGAGTTATACTCTTGCAACAGTTTGTACATGTCATTTACCGATTGTATCTGAACATAACAAAACAAACAGTCAACATTAGTCTAAAGTTAAGTGACAAAACATTCTGATCATTTCAAATCCTTTTTAAGTTTTCTCACCCTCTTGTTAGCCGTTTGAAGATCTCCTTGTGCTTTGTCTAGCTCTTCTACAAGACCAGCTTGTGCCTTTTCAACAGCAAGTCTTGTTTCTTTCTCTTTTCCAAGAGAATCATTCACAGCCTAAAACAGAACATACTGAATTAAACCCCACAAATATGAATTAGACACAAGTAATTTAAACTAGAATTAGCCGCCTCTTACCAACTTCTCCGTTTGTTCCCTGGCAAGTTGCACTTGAACAGATTCAAAGTTTTTCCTCAGCTCTTCAATTATCATATTCAGCTCCTCTTCTTTGTTTCTCAAACTAACCTCTGTCATCAAAATTGCACAAATATAAAGTTCAAAAATCACAAAAAAATTTGAAACAAAAAAAAGTAACAGCTAAACTTTAATTATGGAAACACACCCATGTCAGCACAATGCTTCTCATTCAATTCCAATGCATTCTTCAACTTCTCTTGCTCAAAAGCATAACCCAACTCGAGTTCTTGAAACCATCATGTTCTCACATCTCTCCTGCAAAACCCAAAAACCACCAAGAAGAACATTCAAATTCAAGCTTAACTTGCTGAAACCAAAAGGGAGACCAAAGCCAAACACATAAACAAAGTCTTTAATGCTTTTATCAAACTGACAAAACTATTTTGGTCCCACCAATTGTCTTATAACACAATCGAATCTTCTTCTTAGAAAAAAAAAAAAAGATCCAACGAACAAAGCCAGTAAGCTAACAGAAATTAAAATCTTCAGATTCTATACCATAAGGATCAATCAGAACACATAAACAATGTCTTTAATGCTATTGCCTAATACTAAAGGTCCCACAAATTGTCTTATAAACACAATCAAATCTTCTATAAGAAAACCAACGGTTCCAACGAGAAAAGCCAGTAAAAAAAAAAAGCTACCTCAAATTCAAAACTTCACCAACTAAAACTCTCTCTCTGCTAATAGAAACCCTACTTGATAAAACTTACTCAACAATCAAATTACAGTATAGACACTTTTTGTTTTTCATCCACACATCACAACTTACATTACACAAGAAAGTTTAAATTCAGGTAAAAAAATAAAATTGAGGGTGGGGGAAAAAGTAGAAACCTTGTAGTTGAATTTGCTCTTGTACTTGATTCGTTCATTAAGAAGAGTTTCAATGTAATCTCTTGTGAACTCAACAGGACCATATTCAGATCCCGTTGTGCTCGCTGGAGCGCTGTTCGGAGTCAGATCTTTTGACCCATTAATCACCGGAGAAGCTGACCGGATTCTTCCATTGTTTGCCATCACCCCCACCATAACAAACCAAAAAAATTAAAACTTTTGTTCTCTTCTTGTTACCTAAATTACTTCAACTTCCTCTCTCTATCAAAGCATAAACCTGCAACAACAAAAAAAAAAAAACAAAGTTTGTATTTTTCTTCTTTCTTAGAGATCTTCAGAAAAAGATAAATTGAGTAATGAGAAGGGGCTTACGTGAAAAGGGTTTGGAGTTCACTGAGGAGTCGTCAACATTAACATCTTCATTCTTGGGGGAAGATCCAAAGCAATTCCCCATTATAGAGGTCTAAAATCTAAATCATCCAAAACCCTATAGAGACAATTGTAAAGGGAAACAAAACACTAACTAATCTATCATCTATGGATGGATCTTTGTCACTGCCTCTGTCATCGACATTCTTCCTACGGCTAAAAGAAGGAAGAACGATCTAGACGAGAGAGTGGCGAGGTTCAAAAAATGTGTTTGGATTCCGAAGGTTTGGAATTTGAGAGATCAGAAAAAGCAAAAGGAAGGTTGAATATAACTAAAATTGTTAAAATAAAATAAAAAAGATACCTAAACACTAAAATTAGAGAGAAAGGAAAAGAGTTTCCGTGTTGTGTTAACTTCGCTGTCAGAGTCACCCCTATTCACTGCCTGCAGAGGAGTAGCAGCCGCTTCGTCGATCCCGTATCTGCGACTGTACAGAAGCATCAAATTGATAGATAACGTGACCAATTTAGCATCAATCGAGAGCAAACCNGATCCAAAGCAATTCCCCATTATAGAGGTCTAAAATCTAAATCATCCAAAACCCTATAGAGACAATTGTAAAGGGAAACAAAACACTAACTAATCTATCATCTATGGATGGATCTTTGTCACTGCCTCTCTCATCGAAATTCTTCCTACGGCTAAAAGAAGGAAGAACGATCTAGACGAGAGAGTGGCGAGGTTCAAAAAATGTGTTTGGATTCCGAAGGTTTGGAATTTGAGAGATCAGAAAAAGCAAAAGGAAGGTTGAATATAACTAAAATTATTAAAATAAAATAAAAAAGGATACCTAAACACTAAAATTAGAGAGAAAGGAAAAGAGTTTCCGTGTTGTGTTAACTTCGCTGTCAGAGTGACCCCTATTCACTGCCTGCAGAGGAGTAGCAGCCGCTTCGTCGATGCCGTATCTGCGACTGTACAGAAGCATCAAATTGATAGATAACGTGACCAATTTAGCATCAATCGAGAGCAAACCCAGAATCGGAAAACAAAACTATGGGTAATAAAAGAGAGTGACAAAATTACTCGAAATAGACGTAATCGGAGGATCTGTATCTGATAAACGGCATCTTTGAAGAGCAGACGAGACCAACTGCACAAATCAAGTTTATCGAAACTTTTTTATTTTATTTGATAAGAACTGCGGCCGTCCTCGAGCTGCTTCCCGGCGAAAATCAAAGGCTGCTGGTCCGGTGAGATCCCTTCCTTGTCTTGTATCTTCGCTTTCACATAGTCGATGGTGTCAGATGACTCGACCTCTAGCGTAATGGTCTTCCCGTTAGGGTTTTCACGAAGATCTGAATCTTTTTGAGGCTACGGCTGCATCCAAGTTAATCAAAATTTGATGATTTTCAATTAACTTTTTAATTATAAATGGCATAAACCGTAATAAAACACACAACTCTGGTTTAGAAGTAATTTGCAAACTTTTATGTGTTATTTGAGTAAGTCGAAAATCTCAACGTGTTAGTCTAGTAATAAACCTACTTTTAAGTAATATTTTAGGTAATTTCCCTTCTGAAAATGACATAATGATTTCTTTAAATTCATTCCTATTAATTATTTTAATCCTTTTTAGCATAACTCAAACATATTTCTATTTCCAAAATTAATTTTTGCTTCTTAAAAGCTGAATATAAATATTACTATTCCGTAAAATTACCAATCCTCTCAAATTTGATTATAACTAAGCAGAAATTATCACATATTTTATTTATTTGAATCAAAACTCAGTTATATATTCATATAAAAAAAGAAAATATCTATTTTCATAAAGGCAGTATTGTAAATGAATATAACCATCGTTTTATAGATGAAAAATATTTTTATATAAAACAGCCTATAGTCATTAAACATTTTGGCAATTATAATAGATTATATATATATGGTTAATCCAATATTGAATGTACTTATTACTTATTTTTCTCCGCGTAAGATGCTGGTTAATTATCCCGAGTCACACATAAATAAATAGTATAATAAATATTAGAGGGGAAGAATAATAGTTAGAACTTATAACAATAACATTTAGGTATATGATGTAGCATCACAATGTGTGCGTCTAAGGAAGATGGTCGGCAGAGGACGGTCGGGTTCATTGCTCTCACACACTCCTCTTTTTTTTTGGCAGTCAGAATCCAAAACTTTTTCAAACTTTTATAATATTTTATATTCAGTATCTTTTGTTGTTAAGATTTCAGTTTGAATGTATTATGACTAGAACTAAATATACAAATTCCTTTAACCTATATGAAGTTGTAGATAAGTCTTTGTCGTCAAGATAGTTTATTGGACAATCATCTCAACCGTCAATCTTTCTGTTGATCACCGGTTTTCATCTCCCAATAAACTGAATATTCCAACTGTAGAAAATATAATAGAACGAACTGTGATATTTTATTTTTCTTTTTACCTTGATACTTCATAATCAGATATTTTTTAAAAAAAAATAGAAATATAGAAATCCATATTGTTTTCTATAATACAATTAGTTTTCTAATTAAAAAAGCATGGAGTAGACATATATATATATATATACTTGTGACAAAAAAAATAAACAAACATATACGAGCCAATATGCTCTCATTTTCTGAAATACCAACTTGAACAACATTTCTTAACAGCTAAAAACAAAAATTTTGGTTTGGATTCATACCAATAGAATGATAATCCTCGATGAATAGATGGTTGTATACCTAGAGACTGAATATAATTAAATATTACAACAATTAACAAAATATATCAAACTGCAATAAATTTCTCACAGTGATGAGACGTCATTTCTAACTAATTCTCTTTTAACTAATACAAATATAAAGAAAATTTAAATACAATGATAAGAAGTTATTTATATATAGATTAAAGATGTAAACATTTGAACAGACACAACTGTTTGTAAAAGACACAACTCTATATTCAACAGACTCAACTTTTTAGAGAGACGCAACTGTAAAAATTTTCTGTCAAAAATATAAAATAAGAAAATTTGAGTACAATGATGAGAAGTCACTTATATATAAATTTATAAAAATGTGAATATCTGAGTAGACACAACTATTTGTAAGAGACACAACTCTATATTTAACAGACGCAACTTTTTAGAGAGATGCAACCGTTGAAATTTTCTGTCAAAAAAAATATTTACATAAATATTTCACGAAAAGGTACTACGAAAAATCGCAATTGTTGTTGACATTTTTTCAGATTGTAATTATTATATTTGAATACAATGATGAAAAGTTATTTATATATAGATGAAACGACCGACTTTTTAAAAAAAAAATAATAATAATAAATATAATATAATATATAAACTACAACTAGTGGTCTCATACCCACTAGCTACCTAACCACAATCACAATCAATAGCGGAATAACAAACCAATAAATATCCAATAAACCAATAACCAATAAAATAATATCCAGTACAACATAACCAGATAACCAGCAATCCTAAACAATGTTCTAGGACTCAACTCTAGCAACCTAACAGAAGCCAGACAACCAAGCGAACCACTAGAACATCCTCCTCTTCATTGCCTGGATTCCACGATCGCACTTTGCCTTTACCTGCACCACAAACACATATTGCAATGCATGAGTATTTTATAAACACTCAGTAAGGCAATCCTCCCATCTACTGGGCTATACACACAAGCAATAGAGTATCAATAACCAACACACAACAATCAACAAACGACAAATAACAAACCAGGACTCAGCATCGACCGACGCCACACATGCATCGACCGATGCCAAATGGGGAAGCATCGATCGACACAGAAGCTGCATCGACCGATGCAAGTGTAACTTGCATCGACCGATACCCAATCCGCATCGACTAATGCATGCTCGACGTAACACGAAAACCATAGAGTTTTACGCGCCGTCCTCGCACTTGCATCGACCGACGCAAGATATGCATCGATCGATGCAATGTCGAGCACCGTGTTTTCCCCGAAGCTTCTCGCCGGATCTTCGTTCCTACAACCACAAAACTCGATCCCAAGCCACAAGAAAGCTTCCTAACGTCCATAGCAACGATCTAACAAGTCTAACATCACACAACAAACAGATTAAAGAGTCCTCTAGCTTAGATAAGCCATGGTCATGCACTTACCTTTGCCACAGAAGAATCTGAACCTCTAACAGACAAGAACAAGCCTCTAGGAAGCTCCTACAACGATCCCAGCTACAGATCTCACCAAGAAACGTCTCAAATCTCCAGAAAACACCAAGAACTCTCAAATAACTTTTTCTCTCTTTTCGTTTCTCTCAATAACGGCCACCACCCACGAATGAGACAAAAACTCGCATTAAGGGTTTTTCCTTCACCCAAAATGCAGCGTTTGACTTAAGTCAAAACGCAGAGAATTGAGTCAGCATCGATCGATGCTCCAACCGCATCGATCGATGCACACCCTAAACCGGGATTCCGGTTCGCGGGTGTTACAATTCTCCCCCACCAAACTAGATTCGTCTTCGAATCTCGAACAACCATCAGCCAAGGACTTCCGTGCAACCGTCTCCATGGTCCACACTCGTCCGACCGATCTACAGAAGGTCACCTCTAGGCGATAGACTCAAGCTCCAGGCGTCATTTGCTCTCAACTTTTTGGACTTTCTTTTACTCATAGGCCTAGACCTTGAGTTCTTATTGGCTCCTCATCATACCTAAGTCAGCATGCCAAATGTTGGCTCCTTATCGGGCCTAAACCCGCATGCCATAATATATAAGGAAAAATCCAAACTCGTCTCTCGGGTCGTCACCCTACAGCGCGCCTCCGGTCCGTCGTCCAAAGTCGATATACCAACCATACTCCCAAGCCACAAAGTCTCTGAATATGGCAGTATTAGGAGAACCTAAGTCCTTCAAGAGCCGCGAGCAAACAATTCTGAACACGTCTGAGTCCTATCCCTATCCAGGTTTCCTTCCCGTGGCTCGCGTAAAACATCTCAGTGTCCTACCAACTACATATCCCCTCACTGGAATACCTCATGACCACACAAGGATCATATACATGCCACAAGGGCCGCCACAAAGGCCAAACAAAATGTCCTAAAGAGGACCGCCACCAAGGCCAAACAAAATGTCTACATTTAACAGACGCAACTTTTTGGAGAGATGCAACTGTTGAAATTTTTTTGTCAAAGAAAAAATATATTTATATATATAAGAAAAGGTACGACGAAAAATCGCAACTGTTGTTCGCATTTTTTCAGGTTGTTATTATTATATCTATTAAAACTTTTAAAATTTTTAAATATTATAATATATTTTTTGAAACTTTTTAAAGTTTTAATTTAATTAAATTAAAAACTGGATCAAACCAAATATACTTTTAAACTTGGACGCCTGATAAATCAAGGTTTCCTGCTCATTCGTTGTTGGAAACATATTTGTAACATCCGTGTTCCGGGAATAGAATTTGGGATGTGTTGAGTAAACCAAATGAATGGGTTTTAATTGATTTTTAGTTTAATTAAATCCTGGTTTAATCAAATTAAACCAAAAACCCTTAATCTTCTTCATAAAAATCACGCCTCCTCTCTTTTTCTTATTTTTGTCGACAATATCAGAGAGAGGGAGAGAAAGTGTGAGAACCCTTGATTTTTGTGGTGTAAAGGAGGAAGAGATCGAGAACAAGCTTTTTCAGAGAGAAATAGAATTGTTAGAGTTTGGGAGAAGAAAGATCCGACGGGTCAAATCATTTCGAAAGGTATCGAGTTTTGGTAGGGTTGTAGCTAAGAGATTTTCGTACACTCTCCTTTTTACAGAAGTGAATTTGGGTTAATATTCTAGGAGATATTGGAAATTTCGTGGGGCGTTTCTTTTCATTCGCGGATTGAGATCAGCGGGTGTTACGGGGACGATTGCGGTTTCATCTGTTATCTAATCGTGCTGAAATGTTTTGGGCAGCTTCTGGACGTATAGTCCTTGCTTTTCACCGGAGGGATTAGAAAGTTAACGGTTCGTTTTGATTTCGTAGTTTCACTTGTGAGGTTGTTCTTTTCTGATTTTTCTATCAGTTTGTTTTCAATGTTTGTTTGTTGTTGTGATTGGTTGTAAGAGCGAGTTTGGTTGTTCTTGGATATTGGAGAGCCTCTCATTTGGTTGTAGTTATTTTCGTGAATCACTTGTTAAGGTAAGTGTAGGACTATGGTTATCTAAGCTGGAGTTTTCTCTAATCTGCTTGTTTATGTGTTGTTTGGCATGTTGATTGTTGATTGTTGATTGTTGATTGTTGATTGTTGATTGTTGATTGTTGATTGTTAATTGTTGATTGTTGATTGATGGTTAGAGATGTCTCTATCGCTTGTGTGTATAGCCCAGTAGATGGGAGGATTGCCTTACTGAGTGTTTATTAAATACTCATGCATTGCAATATGTGTTTGTGGTGCAGGTTAAGGCAAAGTGTGACCGTGGAATCAGGGCGATGAAGAGGAGGATGTTCTAGTGGTTCGCTTGGTTGTCTGGCTTCTGTTAGGTTGCTAGAGTGGAGTCCTAGAATGTTGTTTATGATTGCTGGTTCTTTGGTTTATGTTGTTTGGATCATTAGTTTATGATTTGGAATTAATAGAGGCTATTTATATTTATTGGATATTGGTAATTGGTATTTCCGCTATTGATTGTGATTGCGGTTAGGTGGCTAGTGGGTATGGGCCCACTAGTTGTAGTTTATTTATTACTATATTATATTTATATATTTATTATTTATTATTTTTTTCTAAAAAAAAAGGTCGGTCGTTTCAATATTAATCTTATTTATACTGGTTCTGAATCATTGTCTAAAAATTTTCTAGCCGATGTGGGATATTGTACATAGTTTTTTTATTTTCATAAATTTAAAATTTTCCTTTTTCTAAAAATTTATGGACATTTAAAAAATGTTAATGAATGACATGTCAAATCCTGATAGTAGTCCTGGACTTTCGGTTTTCTCGGTTTAACCGGGTCAGTTTATTCGGTTTTTCAAAATTTTGGTTTCTAAAAAATCCTACCGAATTAAACCGAAATTTTATTCGGTTTGGTTCATTCGGTAATCGGTTTATTTGGTTCGGTTATCTGCTTTAAAAACTATTCCGAAGTAAACCGATTCATGTTTTATTTCGGTTAATTCGGTTAACCGAATATGAATAACAATCATTTCTCTATGGAAATCATAAGATCCAATGGCTTTTGATCGAAATACCGAACCAAACTCCAGCTTCAAACACAAAAACAAGGGTTTCACAGCTTTAATACGCTTAGGGAATTAGATGGAAAAGTTAGGATTCAAGCGACATCAGAACTGAAAAAATATGAAGCTTTTATACTGCTAAAACTTGAAAATCGGGAAAATGAAAGAGATTTGTTCTCTCACTTTTGATTATCAGATTTGTGAGAGGCAAAAAGAAATAGAGAAACGGCTGAGAGAGAGGCAAGAGTGGAAGAATAACACAGTAGAGTTAGAGTTTTCTATTTATTAAATAGATATTAAATGGTTGGGCTGTAATAATATTGGGCCTAACCATACAATTTATCCATATAACATATTCTCCATTAGATAAGCCTAAAAAACCTAGATTTATTTAAACGCAACTAACCTATGCGTTTTGTTTATCTTTCTTTTTTCTTCATTCGATCGTCTTTCTTCAGTCATCCGGCGGATCTGCAACTCGATCTCGTTTCAACAGCTTAACCATGGCGGATCTTCAACGATAGGTGATGGTTGGAGGAGAACCAAATAACCTTTTGGTTATGGCTTGCCGAAACGAACCGAACTGATAACCGAAATTCTCAAAAGTTTATGCCGATCGGTTTACTCTTTCTCACAAGTTTTGGCGCCGATAACCGAAAAGCTCGGTTTTCTCGGTTATCGCCGAACGCTCAGGACTTATCTGCACTAGTCATGGACGTTCGGTTTTCTCGGTTTAACCGGGTCGGTTTATTCAGTTTTTCAAAATTTCGGTTTCTAAAAAATCCTATCGAATTAAACCGAAATTTTATTCGGTTTGGTTCATTCGGTAATCGGTTTATTCGGTTCGGTTATCTACTTTAAAAACTATTCCGAAGTAAACCGATTCGTGTTTTATTTCGGTTAATTCGATTAACCGAATATGAATAACAATCATTTCTCTATGAAAATAATAAGATCCAATGGCTTTTGATCGAAAAACCGAACCAAACTCCAGCTTCAAACACAAAAACAAGGGTTTCACAGCTTTAATACGCTTAGGGGATGAGATGGAAAAGTTAGGATACAAGCGACATCAGAACTGAAAAAATATGAAGCTTTTATACTGCTAAAACTTGAAAATCGGGAAAATGAAAGAGATTTGTTCTCTCACTTTTGATTATCAGATTTGTGAGAGGCAAAAAGAAATAGAGAAACGGCTGAGAGAGAGGCAAGAGTGGAAGAATAACACAGTAGAGTTAGAGTTTTCTATTTATTAAATAGATATTAAATGGTTGGGCTGTAATAATATTGGGCCTAACCATACAATTTATCCATATAACATATTCTCCATTAGATAAGCCTAAAAAACCTAGATTTATTTAAACGCAACTAACCTATGCGTTTTGTTTATCTTTCTTTTTTCTTCATTCGATCGTCTTTCTTCAGTCATCCGGCGGATCTGCAACTCGATCTCGTTTCAACAGCTTAACCATGGCGGATCTTCAACGATAGGTGATGGTTGGAGGAGAACCAAATAACCTTTTGGTTATGGCTTGCCGAAACGAACCGAACTGATAACCGAAATTCTCAAAAGTTT